>NC_081356.1:42865392-43166392 GCF_030684315.1 Stegostoma tigrinum | reverse complement strand
TTCATCTTTTGTCATCATGGATAACAAACAGTGCTGGGCTGTAATATTCCAAATGTCTCTACATATCGAGATGGATCTGTTGGTTGGTTTTTTTTTCGGTTCACGTCCAACCTGTTATCTTGCCTTGGCGCAACATATCGTTGGTGTCGTCAGTGAAAAGCACCAGAAAAGTTAGTGTTATCTGGGACCAGAATTTTTGTTTTTTGCCTGTTTCAGTTGAGTTTCATCAATTGAAGATCAAAACAAAATAGTGTGAATGCTGGAGAAGTCAAATGAACAGAGAAAAAGCACGAGAAAAGCAGTGGGATTCAAAGTGTCTGTTGCTGCCAGACCTGCTGAGTTTTTCTTTCCAGTATTCCCTGTTCCTATATCAACATGTTAAGACCGTTCTTTCTCCTTAAATTATTGCTGCTTACAGATGCTAAGCTTAATGCTCTGCTGAATAATCCATCTTGTCTCGTTTGATGCTACATGGAGCATACTTTTTTCTTCTCATTTTCATTTGACACAGGTTTTACAGTTAGCAAGCCATAATACAGGACCACATTGTGCACACATTACATGTCATTGTTGATGCACCTAACAGATGGCAGAACTGAATAATGGTAAACTACTGCAGTTTTTATGGGTGGCTTGTGAATGACCCAAACGGTTTTTATAGTCCAGCTTTTATATTGCATTTCTGGCAATCAACTGAACGTTGATTCTGGGCCAGGAATGCAGCGGCAATGAGAAGACGCACGTATGTGCACTGGCACAAGGAACACTTGGAAGAAGCACTTTTGCATTGGGAATAAAGTGCAGTGGCTTTCCATGGCAAAAGCAACCAAAGCAAGACCTGAACACACACGAGAACCTTCTGAAAATATATCTTTCAGCCGACTTAGCTGTCTACATTTTGCACATTTAAAACAGCTGGTTCACAAGCCTGCTCTTTACAAACAAATACTTAATGGAAACCTAAGTTTGGTGAATTGAACTGTTTGTACGATTGTAGTCTTACTTTGCCCCCCTCCTCAAAACCAGTATAACTGAATAGAGGCAAATGCACACATTTATTCTGTGTAGTTTATATAACATCTCTTCAGTCACTGCAAGAGTGATACTTGACAGATTAATGTGGTTTGAATCTGTAAGCCTTCAATTGCAGGCCTTTGTTCAGCGTTGAAATGACAAAATACTCTTAACAAATCTTAGAAAACCTATTGAGGACTGTTGACAAAACTGGGATTCAAATTTGTGGAGCTCCTTAGTTCCAAAATATTGCAGTATGTTTCCTCATTTAACACAGTGAAAAACCTTTGCAGGTCACGTTTTAGGTTTTACGGTCTTCTTTTCCTGTTCAGAGATGTTATGTACTTCTGGCCTTATTCCCAACATCAATGCACCCATGCTACAAATTAAAAGAAGAATTTATCGCATACTATCCACCAGGGGCAGTGTAACAATAACAAGCATAAAATATAGCCATTTAGGTGTTCAGAACGGTAATAAATTAGGAACAGTTGACAATAGTATAATAAAACCTGTATTTAAACGTAAGATTGATCAGTATTGTAACATGTGAATTCAATGACAGTTGTACTTTTGTGCAATTTCAAGCTTATTGTTTCAATTTGTTCTCATTTATGTGCATTTAGTGTGCTTTAATTATGCTCAGGGCTCTGTTTGTTCAAATAGAACCATTGTATTAAATGAAGAAATCCTGGCAACGTAGTGTTCCTGGTGGTCTCAAAAACACCTGCAGTTTGACTTCATAAACACAAGACTGCCATTATGCTGGCATTAACCTGAATTTCATTTGAGTACTTTCCGTTCATTTAATTGGTCACAAATATGAAGCAACAAAACAAAAACAAACTTAAAATGAAAACAACCTGACAGACAGTAAGAACCGAGCGGTTATGGTGAAGCTGTACAAAACTCTGGTGCAGCCGCACTTGGAGTATTGTGTACAGTTCTGGTCACCGCATTATAAGAAGGATGTGGAAGCTTTGGAAAGGGTGCAGAGGAGATTTACTAGGATGTTGCCTGGTATGGAGGGAAGGTCTTACGAGGAAAGGCTGAGGGACTTGAGGCTGCTTTCATTAGAGAGAAGAATGTTGAGAGGTGACTTAACTGAAACATATAAAATAATCAAAGGGTTAGATAGGGTGGATAGGGAGAGCCTTTTTCCTAGGATGGTGACGGCGAGCATGAGGGGGCATAGCTTTAAATTGAGGGGTGAAAGATATAGGACAGATGTCAGAGGTGGTTTCTTTACTCAGAGAGTAGTAAGGGAATGGAACGCTTTGCCTGCAACAGTAGTAGATTCGCCAACTTTAGGTACATTTAAGTTGTCATTGGATGAGCATATGGACGTACATGGAATAGTGTAGGTTAGAATGGGCTTGAGATCAGTATGACAGGTCGGCACAACATTGAGGGCCAAAGGGCCTGTACTGTGCTGTAATGTTCTATGAACTGCAGATGCTGGAGAATCTGTGATAACAAGGTGTGGAGCTGGAGGAACACAGCAGCCCAGGCAGCATCAGAGGAGCAGGAAAGCTGACGTTTTGGGTCGGGCCCTTCATTTTTCTAAAGAAGGGTCCTGAACTGAAATGTCAGCTTTCCTGCTCCTCTGATGCTGCCTGGCCTGACGTGTTCATCCAGCTCTACACTTTGTATTAAAATGAAAACAGGTATGTTTGAAATTCTATAGCGGGTCCATCAGCATCCTTCACAAAGAGCACAAGGAAGACTTTTCATGACTAATGGGTGCCTGAGTAATTTACTACTAATAAATTACTTATTGTAGTCACTGTTATAGTGTAGGAAATGGCAATTAAATAGTCAAATGCTGGATCTTTAAAATGTACCAATCCTTCTTGTAAATGCTGCATTTTTCCAGATGTTTATGTGCAAAAATAATTCTTGATTATTTTGTAGTCGTTATATACCAGTAGAAAATTCCACATTTCCCTACACACATTTCAGTCTGCTGTTTGGATCTGTTCTGCTTTCAGAGAAGGCAAGTAAAATTTGGCAAAAACATTGAGCACAATTCAGAACTTTGGTCTGTTGACAGCAGCGTGGTTGACAAGTTATTCCTGGTATGTCATGATTTGTTTGAATCTCCAGAATCAAGCAGTCAAAGGGACATTGAAGCATAAGCATTATAATTCTCATTCAAGATTGCAGTGCATTTTGCTACATATGTAAGTTACTCTGTGGCGGTCTCATTGGCTTAATAGTTAGAAAATAAAAGATCCTTTCACATTTTTGGGGAATTTTAAAAGCCCAATGTTTCTCAGAAAGTGCAAAGGGTAAAAGAAATACAGGAATTGGGACATGGTGTTATAGCTGTATAAGACATTGGTTAAGCCATATTTGGAGTACTGCATGCATTTCTGGTCACCCTACCAAAGACAGGATATTGTCAAATTGGATAGGGTGCAACGGACGTGACTGAGACTGGAAGGTTTGTGCTATAAGGACATGCTGGATGGAATAGGACTTTTTTCCCCTTGAGCATAGTAGGCTGAGGGGTGATATTATAAAGGTCAATAAAATCATGAGGGGAATAGCCAAGGTCTTTCCCTTCTGTACTGGATGATATAGGTTTAAGGTGAAAGGGGAAAGGGTACCACAGGAGTAACCTTTTCAAGCAGAGGGAGGTGCGCTTATGGAGCAAGCTGCCAGAGGAAGTGGTAGAGTCAGGTACAGTTACAACATCTAAAATACATTCGGACAAGTATGTGGATACAAAGGGTTGAGAAGGATTTGGGCCAAATGCAAGTGCATGGGACAAGTTGAACATAGAACATAGAACAGTACAGTCCCTTTGGCCCATGATGTTGCGCCGACCTATTATCCTACTAAGATCAAACTACCCTGCATATCCTTATTATCCTCCATGTGCCTATCCAGGAGTCGCTTAAAAGTTTCTAAAGTACCTGACTCCATTACCACTGCCAGCAGCGCATTCCACACACCCACTACTCTGTGTAAAGAACCTACCTCTGACATCTCCCCTATAATTTCCTCCAGTCACGTTAAAATTATGCCCCCTTGTAATAGTCATTTCCACCCTGGGAAAATGTCTCTGACTATCCACTGTATCTATGACTCTTATAATCTTGTACACCTCTATCAAGCCACTGCTCAGTCTTCTTTACTCCAATGAAAAAAGCCCTAGTTTCCTCACCCTTTCCTCAGAAGGCCTGCCCTCCAGTCTAGGCATTATCCTGGTAAATCTGCTCTGCACGCTCTTTAAAGCTTCCGCATCCTTCCTATATTGAGGTGACCAGAACTGAGCACAATATTCCAACTGTGGTCTAACCAGGGTTTTATGGAGCTGCAGCATAACCTCGTGGCTCTGGAACTCAATTCCCCTGCCAAAGAAAGCCAACACACCATTCACCTTTACAACCCTATCATTTGGGTCACAACTTTGAGGGATCTATAGATGTGGACCCCTTGATCCCTAAAGTTCTGGTTTGGAAACCTGGTTGGCATGGATGAGTTGGGCCGATGGGCTGGTTTTCATGCTGTATGACTTCTGATTCTCTGAGAGTTACTCTGACCCTCCTTCAACATGTCCATGATACTGCAATGTTTTGTTTGCCTGCTCTGTTTTTGAAAATATCATCACAAGAAAATCCATGGCCTTGATGGTCTACCCAGGTTTAAGCAAAAGCATGATGACATGTTGATGGTACTAGAACTTGAAATATCACAGAATTATCACAGCAAAGAATGAGGTCATTTGGCCTATCATGTCTGCACAGGCTATCCATTGAGCATTATCACTTGTTGCCATTCTGTCACCTTTTGCCCTTGCTCTTGTACAGTATTTCAATTGAAACAATCATTTAATGCTCACTTGAATGGGTGAAGCAAGGTCTTGGGCTAAATTTTATGAATGTACAACTGGATGTATGCATCAGGACCCATTGGAGGGTCTGGTGCATGGATCTCTAATAATTACAAAGAATGTTTTCACTTCAGGTTGGCAATTTCCCTGCTCTCCAGAAGCCTCCACTTGTGTCTCTGACTGTGAACTAGAATCAGCCACCTTGGATAGTTCAGATCTGCTGAATTGAAAAATTGTGCAGTACATATTAGACAGATTAAAACCTGGTCTGACTTCTGCGTAATCTCTCAACTACTGTGCCACTGCTGACCTGCCACTTGCCCACTAGATTTCTGGACTCAAACAGGTTGTCTAAACTTTGTGAAACTCCTGGGTAATGATGCATCATGCTCACATGGTGTTACAATTGTTAGTAATTGCATTATGTTTTTTAAAGGGCATGTACAACAGTAATTTTGCCGCTATTCACAGAAGTTGTAGTCTGATTTTTGATGAAACTTTTTATTCAAAGTCAAAATTGATTTTGTTTTTATATAAGTGGGTGGGATTGATGTTAAAACTGGACTATTCCACTTTGTCAGCAGACTTGGTTAATAAAAGTGTTAGAAGCCTCAGCTCTTGCCTGTTTCTCGCATTTTCAAGTCCAGTTATTGAATAGTTCTAATGGTGTGTGATCACTGTGCTCCACAGTGTTGGAGGTTAACAACCAAGACAGCTTGGAAGAAACTGTGTGTACCATGTGATTATCTCAAAATCATGCTATGGTAGCCATATCTATCTGGTTTAATGGCTAGAATATTCACCATGATACCAGCATGTTCAGCAAGTCGAGCTGTGTGATCACTAATCCTATTGATTAATTGCAGAAGTTTGCAACTGTTCAGCACATAATATTTCCAGTTCTCTTGCTCATTGTTGTAACGTGGCATCTTGCTCATCGTTATAATATTGCATCAAATAGTAACTGAGGAACAGATCCTTTCTGTGTTCTAAGAAATGAATTTTTAACTTGTCTTGCCCATAGAATATTTAATCCCTACAACGACCCAGTGTGAAAGACTTGCAGTTTGTAGACTTAAAACATGTTGGCCACCACTCCCAAAAACATGATTGTATGGAGTCATGTCAGGGGTTAAAATAATACAAAGCACCTGGAATTGGAAGCAATCTTTGGTTTTACGAGGAAGCAGGAAGATGAAGTGACCAAATTTGGATACTTGTCGATTACATTGCTGCCCACCTTCATTGAAGTCACTCTAATTTGACTCCTAGGTTTTCCACTCCTTTGCACATACAGTTGATTAAAGGAGGTGAGTGGGGTTGAATGCATGAGATGGAAGTGGCTTTTATTGCTATGTTTATGGGTCAGGAAGCACTTTCTTCAGACACCCCAAAGCTATCCTGTAAATCATGATCTGTCCCTGATGAGCTGTTTGCTGCTCCCTGCACCATTCCCAGATTCCACAATTCACTTTCCCATTTTGACTCTGTTTTTTCCTGTAGGGACCTCATCTCAGTCCTTGAGTTCACAACACTTTGGCATTACCCTAACAGAAGCCAAGGGTTTTGATTGACCTGATTGGCCACAGGAGATGGGGATAAAGGAAAGTTGGATGGGAAGGAGGGTCTGAGAGGTTACGGGGTTGGTTGAGGTTGATGGGGTGAAGTAATTTGTCGTGAATGGGGAATATGAGGTGGGGCAGAGGTTGGGTGCACATTTTGAGGGCGAGAGGTCTGTATCTTGTTTTAATATTTTCTTTGTCAATGTGGACACCTTGCCAGGGGATCAGGGGCAGGCCATTCTTGCAGCCAACTAGCTGCCTTCTCACTCGTTCTGAGATCTGACTCTCAGGGACCTAACCTGCCTCTCCGGGACCTGGTCTGCCTCAGAGTATGATCTTCAAGCAAACACATTGTCAGAAGATTTGAAAAACACGACGAGATATTTTGAGCTTCTACCATATGTGAACTTGGTGGTGAATGCTTGTCAGTGTCCATGTCACACCAAATGACATCAGCTATTCATGCTCCTAGGTACAATTTTTAATTAATTATTTCTAAATTAATTTTCAAGGATCTCAAAGTGCTGCACATTTGAGATCTAGCAAGTGTGAATTTTACTCAGCTGTACAAACATAGGCACATTGACATTCTATTGTATATACCTATCTGTGTGCTCTTAAATTCCTACAGTTCACTTGCCACATAACGAATGATGTTGATCCATTTGATAAAATGGCCACGGCGCTACAATGACCCTTGTAGACACTGAAACGTAGCCACACAATCACCTTGCAGGCAGTGCTATGTGAGTGAATAATACTGGTGAGGCTGTGTAGGAGTGAGTTCATAAAAGGTATGAGTGAGACTATGGTTGGTATTTTTCACAAGACTCGTAAGTATAAGAACTGTATCTGAGGACCGATGGAACAGGAACCAAACATTCAAAAAAAAGGCATGCCTTAGAAAAATAAGAACCAATTAAGGTAACAATTGTAGCAGGAAAAATAGTTGAGAAAGTTGTGGTGGATGCATGCAGCATTCTGCCAAGAGCACAGATGCCAGAATAAATGGTTGAAATAGGTCAATCGGTAAAATCTTCCACTTCATGACACTTAGGCAATTCGTTTAAGATGGCAACTAAGTTAGTGGTCTAATGATGCAGTTTACTGAATTTCTTAAACTATTTAAGGTTTAATGTGAGACTTTTTAGAAAGTGGTCAAGTACAAAAATGATGAATTGGAAATGGTGAGAAAAGCTGAAATGCATAATTTTTTTTGAATCATGAACACAATTCTGGGAACTGACAATTTCATGATACAGTCAAAAGCTGCAACACAGTCTAATTTTCTCCTTCCTAACTGAGCAGACAGGATCACTGTAATACTCCTACACTGCCCAGTTAACATTGTCTGATTAGCAAATTGAATTCCGAAACATTCTGACGACATAAATCACCAGATCACTGGTAAGTTTATTGAAACGTCTTGGAAGTCCAAATTTGATCACTTAATTGACAATAATGAAATGGCATCTTCTGTTTTCCTCTGCTTGTAGATGTCTCTGAACCTCTTTTTGTCTGCCTCAAGTCGAAGAGATAAAACAGACTGCTTTGCTCCCAGTGCCCCTAGATCTTGTTGCAAGAGCACAATTAACATTGACCTTCAAATACTCCAAAAATTCTTGCAGATAGTGACTAGTTGCACAAGCAGGTTGTTCCAACAAACCATGGAGATTAATTACTGTAGATTTTTGAAACTCCACATATTTTAGAAAGTTAAAAACAAGTGCAGTCTAATTTGGAATTCATATTGCATAAAATGTACATCACAGAGACCAGATTCAGGATTCAACCAGCCCATTCCAATGTTTGCAGTTAAAGTAAGCCTCCACCTACCTCTCTTTTTACCTTTTAACACATTGAGATACCATCTATCCACTCACTTCCATCTCGCTTACCCTTAAATGAGTGACTGCTATTCATGTCAACTGCAACTCATGCTGGACAATTATCTGTTCAAACTGCTTTGAAATATAGAAGTCTTCCCTAAAATCCCTTTTGGATTACTTGTAATTGTCATCTATTGATTGGCCCCTGATTTTTGTCCCACCAACAAGTGGACATATCTTGTGTGTTGCTATTGCCATCAATCCCTATTAGAATTTTAAATGCGTCCAATATTTCACCCCTTAGCCTTCACTTTTTGGAGAAAAGAGCCCTTGCCTGTTCAGTCTTTCCTGTTTGGTAGAACCCTTCAGTTCCGGGTGTTATTCTGGTCATACTCTTTGTTTACACCTTCTCCAGCACCTTCCCGTTGTTTTCGTAACGTACAGTTTTAAACTGTTCACACTATTTTAATTGTAGTCGACAGGTCTGCAGATCGCACAGAGATAGTAAGAACTGTTGATGCTAGAGGACCTGAGATAACAAGGTCTGGAGCTGGATGAACACAGCAGGCCAAGCAGCATCACAGAAGCGGGAAAGCTGACGTTTCGGACCTAGAGTCGAGGCACGAAATGTCAGCTTTCCTGCTGTTGTGGTGCTGCTTGGCCTGCTGTGTTCATCCAGCTTTACACCTTGTTGTCTCAGATCGCACAACTAGTTTTCAGGTTCTGTTCATGTAGGAATGAATCCCAGTGCTTTTGTTGCTCCTTTTACCTCCTTTCTGAGTTCTATCACATCTTACAGTAATTGTAAATTTGTGCCACTAGGTTTATTTGCTCCCCTACCATTCTCAAATTATTTTCTAAAGCACTTAGCACAAGCATCTTATTAATAAACAAATGGATGGGACAGCATGAATAGCCACAGATTTCATTTTCTGAGACACAGTTGTGTAATAGATTAAAATTTACTCCTCAGGTTCTACTAAGTGTGGACAAATCAAGCGACAATCAGAAAGCCAGTTGGTGATGGATAGAAAGGAACTGATCTTTACACACTTTGATTAAGAATTCATTTACAGAGTTACACAAGTAAGTGCCTCCTAAGCTAGAAACCACAGTTTCAGCCTGCATCTGTTTAGAAGGGCACAGTCAATCCCCAGTTAGTGCAAACAATTAAAACACAATTAAAATGCGAATAAGCATTGCTCTTTTACATTAGTACTCAGGTTGATGAAAATTATTTCCCATTATGTAATGTTATTGAGCTGAGGTTGAGGGGATACACATGCTCCTTACTTTCATTAACTAGGATGTTTGTTACTTCTGAGATTAAATTACCTTTCCAATTGAAGATGACTGCGAACATAACCATAATCTACTCCATACTAATTCTGGTAAAGATGTCAAAGAAAGACACCATAATTTGGACAATGGCAGAACATGTTTTGAAGAATGGATTTATAAATCAAGAATTAAAGTGCAAAAAGAATGCCTGTAGGTTGAACAGCAAATTGTGAGATAGTAGAATTTTACTCATGTCTAAAGCATAACTTCTGTGACAGATTATCACAAATTAATAAGCATTTACAGTTTGCTTTGAAAAAGCCTTGAAGCACCTAGCTTCAATATAGGAATTGTCTTCAGGTGGTTTCATCAAAGTGTTTGTGATTTGACTAAACTGCCTTTATGACAAAATTTATAAACACACTGGGTTTCTTTGCTGCCCAACCATACTCAAGTTATTATTTTCTAAGACATTCAGAACAGATATCTGGTTAATGAACAAATGGACAGGACAGCATGAACAGCCTGAGATTTCATTTTCCAAGACACAATTGTGTAATGGATCAAAATTTACTTAGAGTTGCAGTTTTCCAGAGTTGTTTTTAACCATACTTAATGTTTAACTATATGTCAGAATCAGTTGCAAAAGTGCGATCATAGCAACATTCAAGAAGTACAGAAGACTAATCAGGGACCAAACCTCCTAAAGATGCGCATGCAAAATAAACAGTTTGCTCAAATTAACAAAGGTGTTGCTTGGCAATGACTATATTTTCACTCAAATCAATCATTACTGGATTGGGCAGTGTTGACCACATTGGCTGACTTTGTCAATTATTGTTGGAGGTAAGAGCTACAAGTTGTAAAGAGAGTACTTTAATTTTAATGTTTGAAAACACAAGTTCAGTGAGATGGAATATAATTCCTTTATGCTGTCATCAGTTGAAAGTGGATGGGATGTATAAATCATTCAAAAATGTGTTCCTTTGGCTCTTAAACTTAGCTTAACAGTGCCCTTAAAATTATGAAAAAATTGCTAAGCTCATTAAACTCTGAAAGGAAAAAATACGTATGCCACAGCAGGCCACACTGTGAAGCAGAATTCTTCCAAAGGAGACAAGTGATTTCTCACTGCGTTTTCTCACCAAATCCCACACAGAGACGAGGCCTCCTGCAGTCAATCATTGCCTCCGCATTCACACTCCACTTAGATGCAGAGAGCTTGAAATTCACATATCGAGTGCATGTTACTGACTTGGACGAATGTGTGCTCAGCAAAACCATACGTGTGGCAATCTAAGTGTGCAACGGGTACGAACCCTGCTAGCCTGCCAGTATGTATTGTGTAAAGGCACTGACTCAGAGTTGTGCGCCATAACAGGTAATCTGCTATAGAATTCTTGTAATGCTCCCATTTGTGTAGTTGCCTTATATTGGTGCTTTTCAGAATCATAGATCTGTACAGCATGGAAACAGACTCTTTGGTCCAACATGTCCATGCCGACCAGATATCCGAATTAATCTGGTCCCATTTGCCAGTGCTTGGCCCAGATCCCTCTCAACCATTCCTATTCACATACCCATTCAAATACCTTTTTAAATATTGTAATTGTACCAACCTCCACCATTTCCTCTGGCAGCTCGTTCCATACATGAACCCCCTGCTGCATGAAAAAGTTGCTCCTTAAGTCCCTTTTATATCTTTACCCTCTCACCATAAACCTATGCCATCTTGTTTTTGACACCCCTGCTCTGAGGAAAAGGGCCTTGTCTGTTTACCCTATCCATGCCCCTTTATAAACTTATATCAGTTCTACAGAGCCTTCAATTTTACAGCATTTGGACATAGACCAAGTTGTCCGTTGTCTCCAGTGTGATTTTATTGGCCAAATGTAGCACTACGAAGGATCCAAATTATTAGTTAAGTTAAAATACATTGCTACTTTACTTCAAACTGCTATAAGGCTTGCGTGAAACCCACATTACAAGTATGGTGTTCTTTGCGCAATCTGTCTGGATGCTGAAAGAGTGCTCCTAATGCTTAATTTCAAAGTAGGTTGTTGATGTATTAGCATTTGAGGAAATGAGAAAAGTTCCAATACATTTCCAAGCTTCTCCAACAGTGGAGACTTGGGTTGCAAGGGTTTTGGGTTCAGTAAGAGGATGCTGACAAAACTGTTGCAAGAGACTAGGTGCTGTAGGTTGGAGATCATTGTAGTCTGCTTACCTTCAGGGAGTCTTGCCAATACTTACAAGGGCTTTTATTTTTTTCTTTTTGAGTCCAGTTTTACTTGATTTTTGTTTGTTATAAAATGAGTAGTTGTAACTTTTCAAGACATGATGGGTGGAATTTGTTGCAAAAACAGACCATGCTAGAAAAACTAGCAGGCCAGGCAGCATCTGTCGGGAGAAAACAGTTAATGTTAGAGTGCAGCGACTCTTCATCAAAATGTTAACTATATTTTCTCTTTGCAGATGCTGCTAGACCTGCTGTGCTTCTCCAACACTGTTTGTTTCACGTTTCCGGCATTCACAGTTCTTTATTCATTTTAAAGTGGAATTTGTTATTTGCAATGGGGACCTTGCCTGCCTTTAGGAGCAAAGGCCTGCAGGTTTTAAATGCTTGTCAGATGCTTAACTGGTCAGCATCAGGCCTTCCCTGGGATTAAGGAGAGAGAGTTTGGATTAGGAATCTCCAGGTAGCACCCTCTCACTGCCAACAATTAAGCCATAATTAAAATATATTGTTCTCCTGTGTTGGTGCCCAGATGAAAATTATCTCCCATTATGCAATGTTATTGATTTGAAGTTGAAGGGGATATGCCTTTCCCTTGTTTTCATTAATCAGGAGGTTTTGAGCTTCTGGTCAGGTCAACAGCTCGCCTTTGCCCATCAGCGCCTTCATGAGCAGTTGCTCATGTTGCATCTACCAAAGGCTGGGATCACAGGAGTGAGAGTAGGGTGAGTAACTGAAGGTAGGGGTCACTTAATGGGTTGACCACTAGGATTTCTCTCTTTGTATCGTGGAGTTAATCAGTCCCTTTCAGAAGGCAGGCAGATCATTTCTCCCCCATTAATCCAACAGGCCAGTCAGTGTGACACTCTCCCAAACTTGAATGTCCCTTTTCTCACCTGCTGTCTTTCGCTATTCCCTGCCCTTCACACCTGCAGAAATTGGCTGGTGCTCGCTGCAAAACTGCTGATTGAGTGCGCAACTTGGCCTTCTGTTCTCTCACCTGCACCCCATCTTGAAAGGAAGCAGAAATGAAAATTTACAAGTCCGCTATTTCGCTTTATCAGTCAACTATTGACCTTTCAACATAATGATTCATAAAAACGATGTGCTGTAACTGAGGATACTAAATGCATCGTTAGCTGTTCCACAGAGAAGGTAGCATGAATTTAGTGCTGACCAGCTGATACATGTACCCTGTTGATCCCCTGAATGGGAGCTTTATTGCAGTGCACCATGCCATGGGTCAGTAATCTTTATGCACAGGTGGCCAAAGGCTTTATTGTATTACTTAACTCGATACTGCAATATGGCTAATGTTCAATGTGTTGTCTTTTTCACTAAAATGCCATGACTAAATATTATCACCAGGTTTGTGAAATGCTCCATTAGTCTTCTTCCATTAAAATATCCTGACAGTATAAATGTTCCACGACCCCTCACACCAGATTTATTGTGACACCTTAATAATTATATCAGTTTCAGTACAGAACTGAGTTTAGCTTTTGATAATAACATTTTATATCTTTAAATGGAGGTACAAAATATGAATATAGCACATGATTCAAGTTTGTAGTTTCATTTTTGTAGTACCTGTCTTGATATCACCATGTTTAGATGGTTTATTTCATGTTATGATGCTTCTACCTTGGAGCAAATAATAAACATTGAGATCTTACTGCTGAGTTCTGTTCATAATTAGGTAAGAACTAGAAGCAGGAGTAGGCAGTTCAATCCCCTGCTGCACCATTTTGGTATGATCATGGATGATTTACGTCAGTCTCAACTCCACTTTTTTTGCCTGCTCCCCATAACCTGACTGTGCATTGGTAATTAAAAATCTATCTATTTCCTCAAACTTATTCAGAATCCCATCATCCACCTATTCTGGGCTAGTGAATTTCACAGATTCACAACAGAAATGATTCTTCTTCACTGTTTTAAATCTGCCACCTCAAAGCCTTGAACTATGGCCTGTCCATCTAGTTGTCCCCACAGGGGAAAACATTTGTTGTACGTTTAATTTGTCAGTCCTCTTTAACATCTTGTGTGCCTCAATTAGATCTTCTCTCATCATTTTAAACTCTAGTGAGTACAGATCTAAACTGCTCAATCTCTTCTCATTAGAGAAGTCTTTCATCTCTGGATTCAATCCACTGAATGTTTTCTGAACATGCAATTACATCCATGGTTCATGGGTGAGCCTCTGAACTCAGTGAGCTCAATTTATTTTTTGAGCATGCTCTCATGGGACATTGAAATTTGTGGCCAGAAGAGTAGGGTCTGTGAATAACTGCCAACAGTCGTGGCCTTAATTACCCTGTACTTAGGTTTATTTTAGAAGCAATAGTTATTAGATAGTTACCCTGCCACACATCAGGTTTCATTCTGTGAAACTTGGGATGGGCACCAGTTTAGCCTTTTTTTAAAATCAAAAGCCTTTCATTTAACTTCATCTGAATTAGACTGTTTTTGGGAAGTTTCAAGACAGACTCCAGCATTCTCCATTGTATAGGGTCTTGTAGCACTGTGGTAGTGTTCTTAGCGCTGAGCAAGGAGGTCTAAATTCAAGTTGCATTATCATGAAGATATGTCATCGTGTGTCTGAACAGGTTGGTGGATGAAAAAGTCCTTTTCCTTTTATCTCAGAAATCCTACAGATTTCTGGTGGCACGGTGGTTAGCACTGCTGCCTCGCAGCACCAGGAGCCTAGGTTCAATTCCACCCTCAGGCAACTGTCTGTGTGGAGTTTTCATCTCCTCCCATGTCTGCGTGGGCTTCCCCTGGTTGTTCCAGTTTCCTCCCAAATTCTAAAGATGTGCAGGCTCAGTGGGGTGGTCATGCTAAATTGCCTGTAGTTGTCAGGGATTTGTACATTAGGTGGATTTTCGAGGGGTGGGTGCTCTGAGGTTCTGTGTGGACTTGTTGTGCTGAAGGGCCTGTTTCCACAATGTAGGGATTCTATGATCTACAGTGTGAATGTTCTCTTAGCCCTAGGTAACTCTAAAATGCCTCAATCATTGTTGTATAAATTTCAACTTCATGAGCTGCGTTAGCATGTATCGTGCTTAGATCATAGATATAGTGTTTAGCACCATGTTTTCTTTTTGTTTGTATTGGTCCTCAATGTGAATGGAAAGGGATGTTTTGATTTTGAATTGATCCATCAAAAGCCAAAAATCCTTTCCAAACCTAATGGATCACAGAATCGAAAGTAATTGGGGAAAAAAAAAGACTATCAAGTAGAAAAGAATTGAATTATCATGTCCAGATTCCCAGGGAATGAGAGATGTATTTGGACCAGGCTGATGGTTGGATTTCCTGAATTAAATTAAATGAACATGAAAAATGTTGTTCCTTACCACTCCAGATTGCAGCACAATTTTTAATTTGGCACTATATTATGTTTCTGGGCAATTGGTTCAGGAAACAGTAAGGGTAGCAAGTTGGAGCGGGAAAGATCACACAAAGGTGACTCATTCTGGACCAGAAATTGAGGCACATTTTAAGACAGGAGTAGGGGAGATTGACTTAATGTCACATCTCTGGAGTCCTTTAAAAAGCGGAGAATATTCCATTTCCCCCAGCAGTGAAACATTATCTCTGTAATGAAAGCAAAATCTATCAGTATCATATATTTGCCCAAATATTTTGCGTGCCGATTCTTCCTTGAGACTTTTTTTTATTGAAAAGAGGTCTTATATTCATTTTCAAATGAATGGCAGCTTTGCATCCTCTTACCGATTAGCTTCCTGCCTTTAAGCCTAAAATAACTTTATGCCTGATCCCCTGTGGCCTAATTGAACAACAAGAAAAAAGGTCTCTTTGTGTGTTTTTGATGCTCTATCTGTTACATGACATAGCATGTTGACTGCTGGAATAAGATAGGCAGAGATGTATGCAACTTAACTTGTAAGCTGTGTGGAAAAATAGATACCTGGAGGTAGTCATGAGACCAAGATTCCATCAAGGATTCATGACCATATCAGAAAGCCACAAGAATGAAATTTCATCATCTTGTTCTTGTTAGCAGTCTCTCAGATTAAAACAGTCTGATCTCCCTGATTTTTATTGGTTTCAACATTTTTTGAGATAATAATACCAAAGAGTATAAAGTTGGCTTAAAGATTAGATTTTATTTTGATGGTTGCATTTTCTTAGTCACACAGGGCAGTTGGAAATAGTTGAGAATAATGCAGGAGAGAGGGTACGGTGTGCTGTGGTATTGATTTCTTGTTTACATTTTCACATTGTAGCTGTTGCACATTTCATAGATTTATACACTAAAGATTGGATATACACCGTGTTATTTAACTGTTATTTGTAACCACACTTTTTCATTGCAGCTGGATATTTTATACTTAGCTCTTTTACCCCCGAAAGGATGATTTTACAAGCAAGTGCTCTGCAAAGCAGTTTGTGTCATTGAAATATAGACTGACTAAATGAGGGTCTGACCTGTGGTTTATGTCAGGACTTTTGTGCTTGTACTTTTAATTAGCGGAATGCCCTTCAGCTGACAGGATGGTGGTGTGATAGTTAAATGATAGTTGAGTTCTGCTGGATTCTTGAATTTTTTCCATAATTATAATTTTCCAGGATCTATGTGCTCCAGTGAATTTGGCTTCTTGTGCATCCTGACCATAAGATAAAGGAACAGATTTAGGCTACTCAATTCATCGAGTCTGCTCCACCATTCGATCCTGGCTGATATGTTTCTCAACCCCATTCTCCTGCCTTCTCCCCATAGCCCTTGATCATCTTACCATTCAAGAGCCTATATATCTCTGTCTTAAAAACACTCATTGACTTGGCCTCCACAGACCTCTGCAGCAATGGGTTCCACAGAGTAACCACCTACTGGCTGAAGAAATTCCTCCTCATCTCAGTTTTCTGTGAGGCTGAGTTGCTGGGTTGCAGTCTCTTACTAGTGGAAACATCTTTTCCATGTCCACTCTAAACAGACCTCATCCTTCTTAACTACAATGAATACAGACCCAGAGTCCTCATTTAACTGTCACTCCACCATCCTAACACTTTGAGGGCAATCTGCTAATTAAAAGTACAAGCTCAAAGTCCTGACATAAATCACCGGTCACACTCTTGCTTTGTCTCCTAGTTCTTAACATAATTATGCTCATCAGACGAGGGATGCTCATCTGACGAGCCCTTCAGCCCTGCGATCATTCTTGTAAACCTCCTATAATGAATGATTTCTTTACTGTCACATATGTCTTGAAGATGCAGTGAAAAGTGCTTTTCTGTACTGAAAATCTGGTGCCATTTTGAGGTAAGAAATTACTTAAATAATAGTTCATCTTCTGTTCAAGTTGGGTTCGCAAGCAGGGCTGCTTTAAGGTTTCTGCAAAGTCTCTGTAAGGTTTTCCAGTCTTCAAGGAGTCCTGCTCCAGGAACAGCAAGGAAGACCCAATGCCTCAGGAGACCCTGGCCCTGCCACTGCTGCCAAGTCAGCTTTTTGGACCCTGGCATAGCCAGCATATCTTTGCTTAAATATGGGGTCCACAACTGCTGACTGTATTCCAAATGTGGTCTGATCAAAACCTGATGTAGCCTTAGCAATACATCTGTTCTGTTGTTTTCTCACTCTCTTGAAGTGAATTCCAGCATTGTATTTGCCTTTATAACTGCCAGCTGAATCTGCGTGTTAACCTTGAGAGAATCCTGAAACGGGACTTCCAACTCCGTTCATGCTTCAGATTTCTGTTGCCTTTCCCCTTTTAGGAAAGTGTTTATGCCTGTATTGTTTAATCCACACTTTGCTACGTTGTTTTCCACCTTCCGCTTCTTTTTTTCACTCTCCTAGTGTCTCCAAATTCTTCTGTGGCTCCTCAACACTACCTGAACCCCCACCTATCTTTGTGTCATGTCCAAACTTCGCAACAGTACCCTCAGTTGCCATGTCCAGATTGTTAATGTACAATGCAGGACTCCATAATGTGACATCTTGAAAAAAACTCTTTGTCCCTCCTATCTGCCTTCTGCAAGCAGCGAGTCCTTTTTACATGCTAGTGCCTTGACCTAACAACATGGGCTGTTGTATAGCTACCTTCTGTCCAGCACCTTGTCAAAGTCTTCTGAAAATCCCAATAGATTGTATGTACTTGCTGCCCTTTGTCTAATTTACTTTTTATCTCTTCAAAGTATTCTCACAGATTTTAGGAACAAATTACTGCAGATGCTGGAACCTGTACTGAAAACGACAAATGCTGGAGATCACAACAGGTCAGACAGCATCCGTGGAGAGAGAGCAAGCTAACGTTTCATGTTTGGATGACTCTTTACCAGATCTGGTGAAGTGTGGAGGGACAGCATTTATGTTGTAGTTGGGCAAGGCGTGGGGCTGGTGGATGCACGGTGCTGGTGGAGAAAAGATGTTGACTGTTGAGATTAAGTGATTGGAATGTGAGAATGGCAGAACAGGGGTGTGTCTCCCTGCCAGATTTGAAAGAGAAGACAGTCCTACTGAGGTAGTGGGAGGGGAGAGAGGACATGGTGACAGAGAATGTAACAAGTAAAGCTCCAAGTAAGGGAAGAAAGGGGATTTGGTTCACAATTTGAAGGTATTGAACTCAAGTATTACGTCCAGGTGTCTGTAAAGTGTGTAGTCTGTAGCTGAGATGCTGTTCCTCCAGTTTGTGCTGTGATTCACTGGAATGTGGCAGTTTGCTGAGGACAGACAAATCTCATAGATTACTCGGGCTTGACCTCCCCTTGATGAAGCCATGCTGACTCTGCCCTAATTTGGAGTGCAGTTCCAAGTTTTCTGCAGTGTCATTGTTAGTAACGGAGTCTGAAATCTTACCAACATCTGAGGTCTGGCTAATCAGCCTGTAGTTTTCTTTCTTCTGTCTCCTTCCCTTAAACAAGGGTGTCTCATGAACTGCTTGCCTGTCCTTTCGGACTGTTACTCTTAGTTTGCCTCTAACTTCAGCTGTTTTGTGTCTTCAACCCTGGACCTCTCTGTATGAACCAGTCAACTTCTTGCTATCCTTCAAACCCACCACTTTGGCCAAGATTGTAGTCATCATGTGGCTTGATGTTAGACTTGCCTTGATGCCTGCTGCTTTGAACTGCCTTGATATTTTTTCTGAGCCACTGAAGTGTAGCTACTTGATGCCTGTCTTGGATTTAGGTAACGATGGTAATTCTTGAATTGCTTGCAAGCTCCATTTACATTCATACCAGCTTATCTCACCTAGCCAAGGAAATATACATTAGGAGACTGTTTTCTGTTGCAGTGTGGAATGAAGGCTTAAGGCAGTATTTTCTTCTGTATGTTTTGAAGCTTTCTTCATTAGGCAGACATGCATTTTTAAGACATTTTTCACACGAATGGTTCTCATCCTACCTGTTTTGTTTCCTTTCAAATGACACAGCTGCACTCCTACAGAAGTATACTCTGATTGTTGATGAGTCCCCTCCTCTGTGCCTCAGTTGGAAAACAGAATTGAGATGTTTATTAATCCTTTGACTAGTCATGACACACATATTGTAGACAATTTGCCAGTTAGTTGCCATGGTAATCTCTTTGAAGAACGAAGGATATCTTCGATCGAAGATTTCAAATGAAGTGTTTTTGTCACTCAGACTGATTCCCAGCCTCAGTTCTTTATGGGCTGAGACTAACACTCCATAGGTTTCACTTGTTCATTATATTCAGATGTTGCCATTTGCCTGTCAAGACAGTCATCTTATGTGCTTGCTCCTGATAATGTGAATAATCACAAGAGAAAACACTTCAATTAGCCAGTTGTGATGATTGGTAAAGCCTCAATACAACTTCATGCCATGACCTGTCCCAGATCTGTATCAGCATTGCACGTGTGAGCTCTGTAATTCATGAGGCATAGAGGTTCAAGTTGAAAACATTGTCACTCATTGCTCACGCTTCTACCACCTCTCTAACCTAAAGCAACCTCTGACAAAATATATTCAATCAAGTCTTTGGATTTTGTTTGTTAGTCTGACTGAACATGCAAACACAAGGAATGCAATACTCACAAAATTAAAACCGTATTCCTTTAGTGAAAAAAAATCAAATATATTTTAATGGAAATGTACGGAATTGGATCCTTCAATCCAAGAAGATGATTTTGTTGTCCATAACATGCCATTGTGCAATGTATTGTTTCATGTTTTATTGCCCTGAATAATTTGATTCCCAATCTTACCCCAAATCAATCCCCGTGGGTCGCATAGGGCCGCATAGAAATGGTGAAGAGTTTGTGTTACAATAAACTACAACATCTTTGTAAGGTACCTTCATGACTTAGAAATTCTTGTAATGCCTGCAAGTGACTAATAAAATGAAATGAGTTAAGGGGCTAAGTCAGGAGACACAATTAGCAAAGCACAATGTGCAAATAGACGAAGGGGACTCTTGATCATAGGAGCTGCAGATGCTGGAGAATCTGAGATAATGCTTCAGTGATAATGGGAACTGCAGACGCTGGAGAATCCAAGATAATAAAATGTGAGGCTGGATGAACACAGCAGGCCCAGCAGCATCTCAGGAGCACAAAAGCTGACGTTTCGGGCCTAGACCCTTCATCAGAGAGGCGGATGGGGTGAGGGTTCTGGAATAAATAGGGAGAGAGGGGGAGGCGGACCAAAGATGGAGAGAAAAGAAGATAGGTGGAGAGGAGAGTATAGGTGGGGAGGTAGGGAGGGGATAGGTCAGTCCAGGGAAGACGGACAGGTCAAGGAGGTGGGATGAGGTTAGTAGGTAGGGGATGGAGGGGCGGCTTGGGGTGGGAGGAAGGGATGGGTGAGAGGAAGAACAGGTTAGGGAAGCAGAGACAGGTTGGACTGGTTTTGGAATGCAGTGGGTGGAGGGGAAGAGCTGGGCTGGTTGTGTGGTGTGGGGGGGGAGGGGACGAACTGGGCTGGTTTTGGGATGCGGTGGGGGAAGGGGAGATTTTGAAGCTGGTGAAGTCCACATTGATACCATTGGGCTGCAGGGTTCCCAAGCGGAATATGAGTTGCTGTTCCTGCAACCTTCGGGTGGCATCATTGTGGCACTGCAGGAGGCCCATGATGGACATGTCATCTAAAGAATGGGAGGGGGAGTGGAAATGGTTTGCGACTGGGAGGTGCAGTTGTTTATTGCGAGCTGAGCGGAGGTGTTCTGCAAAGCGGTCCCCAAGCCTCCGCTTGGTTTCCCCAATGTAGAGGAAGCCACACCGGGTACAATGGATGCAGTATACCACATTGGCAGATGTGCAGGTGAACCTCTGCTTAATATGGAAAGTCATCTTGGGGCCTGGGATAGGGGTGAGGGAGGAGGTGTGGGGGCAAGTGTAGCATTTCCTGCGGTTGCATGGGAAGGTGCCGGGTGTGGTGGGGTTGGAGGGCAGTGTGGAGCGAACATGGGAGCCACGGAGAGAGTGGTCTCTCCGTAAAGCAGACAAGGATGGGTAGATGTCCAAGTTCTTCAAGGACCGCAACTTTCCCCCCACAGTGGTCGAGAACGCCCTTGACCACATCTCCCGCATTTCCCGCAACACATCCCTCACACCCTGCCCCCGCCACAACTGCTCAAAGAGGATCGCCCTTGTTCTCACACACCACCCCACCAACCTCCGGATACAACGCAACATCCTCCGACACTTCCGCCATCTACAATCCGACCCCACCACCCAAGACATTTTTCCATCCCCACCCTTGTCTGCTTTCAGGAGAGACCACTCTCTCCGTGACTCCCTTGTTCGCTCCACACTGCCCTCCAACACCACCACATCCGGCACTTACCCCTGCAACCGCAGGAAATGCTACACTTCCACCCATAGCTCCTCCCTCACCCCTATCCCAGGCCCCAAGATGACTTTCCATATTAAGCAGAGGTTCACCTGCACATCTGCCAATGTGTTATACGGCATCCATTGTACCCGGTGTGGCTTCCTCTACATTGGGGAAACCAAGCGGAGGCTTGGGGACCGCTTTGCAGAACACCTCCGCTCGGTTCGCAATAAACAACTGCACCTCCCAGTCACAAACCATTTCCACTCCCCCTCCCATTCTTTAGATGATATGTCCATCATGGTCCTCCTGCAGTGCCACAATGATGCCACCCGAAGGTTACAGGAACAGCAACTCATATTCCGCTTGGGAACCCTGCAGCCCAATGGTATCAATGTGGACTTCACCAGCTTCAAAATCTCCCCTTCCCCCACCGCATTCCAAAACCAGCCCAGTTCGTACCCTCCCCCCACTGCACCACACAAGCAGCCCAGCTCTTCCCCTCCACCCACTGCATCCCAAAACCAGTCCAACCTGTCTCTGCTTCCCTAACCTGTTCTTCCTCTCACCCATCCCTTCCTCCCACCCCAAGCCGCACCTCCATCTCCTACCTACTAACCTCATCCCACCTCCTTGACCTGTCCGTCTTCCCTGGACTGACCTATCCCCTCCCTACCTCCCCACCTATACTCTCCTCTCCACCTATCTTCTTTTCTCTCCATCTTTGGTCTGCCTCCCCCTCTCTCCCTATTTATTCCAGAACCCTTACCCCATCCCCCTCTCTGATGAAGGGTCTAGGCCCGAAACGTCAGCTTTTGTGCTCCTGAGATGCTGCTGGGCCTGCTGTGTTCATCCAGCCTCACATTTTATTATCTGAGATAATGCTTGCTGTGTTCATCCAGCTCTACACCTTGTAATCTCAAGGACTCTTGATGCTTTGTCAATAAAGATACCTGTTATGTTATTAACCTTCACATTAACAGAGCAATTTCTGCTGACTCAGTTTACTTTTTTTTGGTACCATTAATAATGTTATTGTTTAAGTTATTGTAACTGTTTGCAGATTGTGACTTATTGGTGTTCTGGAATGAGCACTTCCATGGTTGAAGGTGGTGTTCTTTTAGCTAGGACAGAGCAAATTCATTTTTGTTTTTCATTCAGCCGTTCCCTTAACCTGTAGGAAACATTGACTCCATTGTGCTTTTATCAAGTAGCCATTGTATCTTCCCACACAATCAACACAGTGACCATGCTATGTTGTAGCATTCAGATGATGTCTGTAAAGAAATAAATCAAATGAAATCTGTTTTGTTTTGGTGCTGCAATTAGTGTTGAGGAACTGATGAGACTTTGTGCTTTATTTTGTCCTTGTGCCTTGTAAACCAAATGCCTGTTGATGTCTGGAGACTTCACTATTTGTGATATGAGTAAGATGATTCTCTCGAGATAAAATAATTAGTGTTGACATAATTCGTCGAAACGTATTCTGCATGCTGTAGGTTGCACTAAATTAATGGAAAAGAGAACTGAAAGGTAGGACCTGATTTTTCTGTTACATTTATTAATGTTGGTGTCTTTGGCTCCCATTTGAATAAGTTGCCGTGAAGACTGTCAGCTTTAAAGCAGAGTCTACATATGTTGGTGAGTGATAATGGGAACTACAGATGCTGGAGAATCCAAGATAATAAAATGTGAGGCTGGATGAACACAGCAGGCCCAGCAGCATCTCAGGAGCACAAAAGCTGACGTTTCGGGCCTAGACCCTTCATCAGAGAGGGGGATGGGGTGAGGGTTCTGGAATAAATAGGGAGGGAGGGGGAGGCGGACCGAAGATGGAGAGAAAAGAAGATAGGTGGAGAGAGTATAGGTGGGGAGGTAGGGAGGGGATAGGTCAGTCCAGGGAAGACGGACAGGTCAAGGAGGTGGGATGAGGTTAGTAGGTAGGAGATGGAGGTGCGGCTTGGGGTGGGAGGAAGGGATGGGTGAGAGGAAGAAAAGGTTAGGGAAGCAGAGACAGGTTGGACTGGTTTTGGGATGCAGTGGGTGGATGGGAAGAGCTGGGCTGGTTGTGTGGTGCAGTGGGGGGAGGGGACGAACTGGGCTGGTTTTGGGATGCGGTGGGTGGATGGGAAGAGCTGGGCTGGTTGTGTGGTGTGGGGGGGAGGGGACGAACTGGGCTGGTTTTGGGATGCAGTGGGGGAAGGGGAGATTTCGAAGCTGGTGAAGTCCACATTGATACCATTGGGCTGCAGGGTTCCCAAGCGGAATATGAGTTGCTGTGCCTGCAACCCTCGGGTGGCATCATTGTGGCACTGCAGGAGGCCCATGATGGACATACGTTGGGCTTTGCATGTGCAGGTTTCTTGAGCTCTTGTGTCTTTTCTTGCAGTTCCTTAGATTGAATTGTCAGGGTGTGCATAGTGGAGATCAATCAACATTTATGAAATGCACTTACAATCTGAGTTGAAGTACCCCTGGGTGCATTAGTGACCAATATAATTATTTTAATTAGAAAGACTAAGAGGATTCAGCACAGTCTATGACCTGCTAACATCCCACGTTTGGAGAATGCTGTTGCATATTTTAATAGTAATATATAATGTATTGTTTTGCCTGCCTAAACAAATATCATATAAGCATTTAGCAGTATCATCAACAATTGATTTTATTTGTTCCTAAGTTTGGGAGATTTGAACTATTAGCACAGAAGTGTAATTCTGAGAAATAAACAAAATCATTATCATTTGCTGACTTGCAACTATTTTATTCACTGAGGCAACGGGACAGGATTTTTTAAAATTCCTGTTTAATTGTATCCATATATTGCTTGATTCAGATATGGCCTTATGCAGTATTGCATTACTGAGGTCACAGTATCTTTCTGAAGTTATGCAAGGCAGGAACTGTACAACTGCAATATGTTGACCGAGCTGCTGTACACAAAGTGTGATTTTGCAGAATGTTCTCTGTATCACTCTGTGTTCATCTTCCGTCCCTGTTTATTGAGAATGACATTCTGACACTGAATGTAGGCATTCTGTGAGCGTATGAACTACAGAAAATATGGCCTAGAAACCCTTACATCGGAGAGATTATGGAACATAGGAGGGAATTGTTTACGCCTTCCATATTTTGAAGTTAGATTTGCATTTAAACCTAAATCCTCAATAGAATTATTTGCTGTGAATAAGTGTTGTAAGTTTGATCATTAAAGCCATCTTCGAGTCTCAGAATAAATGTCTTGCAAGCAGATTTCTATTTTTATGTAAGCATTTTATCCTCCCAGCTTTTCGACTTCTCCATAAGATGCCTCAACATGTGATCCTTTTTTTCAAGTCCCTGATATACTGGCCACTGTTAAGAATGAGTATACCGTCGAACTATGAAAGGCATTGTGTATCAGATCCTGCTGTGCTACTGCCCAATACGCACATTTTCCAATTTTTAATAGTCGATGGTGTTGTCGCTGAAAACTGATCAAGAGCAAGAGCTCTGGCAGTTCGAAGTTCCCTTTTCGTAACTAATGAGCACTCAGGTCGTTTGTCGTGTCCATACTTTCATTTGGTTGAGATGGATAACTCAGCACAAATTTAAACTTGAGAATCGTAGAATCCCTACAGTACAGAAAGCAACCATTTGACCTGTCAAGTCTGCACCAAGTCTCAGAGCGTCCCACCGCTACACATAGACACAGGGAAAACGTGCAAACTTGACACACTTGTCCAAGGCTGGAAACAAACCTGGGTCCCTGGTGCTGTGAGGCAGTAGTGCTCACCATTGTGCCACTGTGCTGCCCCCGTGAGGTATTTTTTCATAGCATTTACAATAGAGAAGCAGGCCTTTAAGAAATTCGGCCACAGTGACTCAGCTTTGTCACATTACTGTGCTAACAGCACTGTGCCTTGTTTCTTGCCCTCTCTTGTCCTCCTGTAACTTGTTTGGTGTGTTCATTCACATGTGATTTTAATGCTGTCTTTGCACTTTGCTGAGTTTTAGTTGATAGGCATGGTTGAATGGGCATGTTTTTCTTCACTTATGAAAGATTAGCCTCTGGCTCTATTTGGGTGTGATGCAGAGGGAAGGGAATGCTGCACTGTCAGAGGTGCCATCTTTTGCATAAGACATTAAACTAAGACCTGGTATGCCCTGAGATAGAGTACAAGATTTGGCAACACTATTTGATGAAGAATAGGGCAGTGTTCATCACAGGTCATGGAGAGCAGTGGATGACACCTGTGCCTTGTGCTAGGAGCTGTGGATTCAAATCTTGCTCAAGGACTTAATAGCCAACAGATGTATGCTCATAATGTGGCTAAACAGCTGAGTACCAGCTTAGTAATTTTTCCAACCTGTGCCAACAGCAGGAAGTGAAATCAGGAAAGATTCCAGACTCACGTGATGGTAAGAAAATTGGAGTCTGCTCCATCACTAGTCATAGTTCTAGATGAGAGCTGTAGTAGGACAGAGTGAACTGTAACTACAACAGCACAGGGGTGGTTCTCACCACAATTAATTAAGATTTGTCCCTCAACTAACATCATCAAAATATAATACAAGCTGAAAAATGGGAAATCTGAACTATAAATAGAAAATGTTCAAAATATTCAACCAGCCAATTGCTGTCTGTGGACTAAGACTTAAGAAAATTTAGTGATGGATAGCTGCAAGGCTTCTTAGCTGTCCTTGTGTAAGTTTAATGAAAACTTCTGCTTGCCTGAGCGTCCCCCTCCACCCCAACCCACACACTTCCACACCTACCCATATACAATCCCACAGATAGTCCCACAAATACCCTGAGACAGTCACTCAAACATGTGCAAACAAAAGCACACAAACACAGATAATCACTTGGTCTGCAAGTCGAACACCATTTCTCATTTTTTAATTCTCATTTGTCTCTGTCTAGCTCTGCCAATTTTCCACAATAGTTGGGTCATGGATTAGAAGGTGATTAAACACTGGAGGCAAAAATCTCTCAAGTTTTGTTCCTACTTGCATGCTGAACAGCATAAGCAGCAAGTGATAGATGGAGCTAAGCAATCTCACAACCAAGGACTGTCTAAGCTGTGCACTCCTGCTCCATCCTGTCTGAATATTGATGGACAATTAAACACCTCACTAGAGGAGAAGATTCCGTAAATACTCCATCCTGAATGATGGAAAAGCCCCGTACATCAGTGAAAAAGATAAGGCTGACATGACCAAGTGCAGAGCTGGATGAACAGAGCAGGCCAAGCAGCCTCCAAAGAGGAGCAGGAAGGTTGCTGTTTCAGGCGTGGACTCTTCTTCTGAAGAAGGGTCTCGGCCTGAAACGTCAGCCTTCCTGCTCCTCTGATGCTGCGTGGCCTGCTGTGTTCATCCAGCTCTACACCTTGTTATCTCAGATTCTCCAGCAACTGCAGTTCCTACTATCCCCAAAAAGATAAGTCTGAAGCTTTCATAACAATCTTCAGCTGGAAGTGCTGGTTGGATGATCCATTTCAGCCTCTTCCAGTGGTCCCCAGCATTACTGTACCAGTCTTTAGCCAATTCAATTTACACCAAGTGATATCAAGAAATGGTTGGAGGCATTAGATTTGTAAATGCTATGGGTCCTGACAACATTCTGGCAATAGCACTGAAGACTAGTGCTCCAGAATTTGATGCTCCCCTAGCCAAGCTGTTCCAGTACAGTTACAACACTGGCATCTTCCCAACATTGTGGAAAATTGCCCAAGCATGTCCTGTGTACAAAAAGAAGGACAAATCCAACCCAGCTAATTACTGCCCACCAGTCTACTATCCATCATTAGTAAAATGATGGAAGGTGTCATCGCCAGTGCTATCAAACAGCACTTGCTCAGCAATAACCTGGTCAGTGATGGCCAGTTTGTGTTCTGCCAGGGCCACTCAGCCCCTGACCTCATTGCAGTCTTGATTCAAACATGGACAAAACAGCTGAATTGCAGAGGTGAGGTGAGAGGGATAGCCTTTGATTCCAAGGCTCTATTTGGCCAAGCGTGACATCAAGGAATCCTAGAAAACCTGGAATCAATGCATATCAGGGGGCAAACTGTCCGATGGTTGGAGTCATACCTGACACTTAGCAAGATAGTCATGGTTGTTGGAGATCAGCCAACTCAGCTGCAGGACATCTCTGCAGCAGTTCCTCAGGATAATGTCCTCAGCCCAACCATCTTCAGCTGCTTCATTAATGACCTTCCCTCCATCTTAAGGTCAGAAGGGAGGATGTATGAAGATGATTGCACAATGTTCAGCACCATTCACAACTCCTCAGATACTGAAGTATTCCATGTCCAAATGCAATAAGATCTGGACAGTATCCAAGCTTGAGCTGACGAGTGGCAAGTAATGTACGTGCCACACAAATGCCAAACTATGACCAATAGGAGACAATCTAACCACAAACTGTTGACATTCAATAGTGTTGCCATCACTGAATCCCCCCAGTATTAACATCCTGGGAGTTATCATTGATCAGAAACTCAGCTGGACTCACCTCATCAATGGAGTGGCTACAAGAGCAGGTCAGAAGCTGGGAATACTGCGGTGGATATCTCACCCCCTGTCTCAAAGGCACAAGACAGGAGTGTGATGACAAACTCCCCACTTGCCTGGATGAGTGCAGCCTCAACAACACTCCAGAAGCTTGACACCGTCCAGGACAAAGCAGCCTGCTTGATTGGCACTATATCCACAAGCATCCACTCCCTCCACCACCAACACTCAGTAGCAGCAGCATGTACTATCTACAAGACGCACTGCAGAATTTCACCCAAGATCCTCAGGCAGCACCTTCCAAACCCATGCCCATTTCCATCTGGAAAGACAAGGGCAGCAGATACATGGGAACACCACCACCTTTTAAGATCCCTTCCAAGCCACTCAACATCCTGATTTGGAACTATATTGCAGTTCCTTCACTGTCGCTGGATCATAAACTCGGAATTCCCTCCCTAATGGCATTTTGGGTCAACCTACAGCAGGGGGACTGCGGCAATTTAAGAAGGCAGCTCACCACCACCTTCTCAATGACAACTGGGGATGGGCAAGAAATGCTGGCCAGCCAGTGATGTCCACATCTCACAAAAATGAATAAGTGAAAAGAAATTCCAGCTCTTAAAAGTTTGTGGTGGGGAACAGATATACTTTGCTTGTGTTGTGTAAAAACTACATTTGGGTTTTTTTGAAGGAGATGGAATTGGGGTCATCTGTCAAATCTCTCCCAGACAAAAACTTTTTTGGTGCAGGCTATGTAGCACCAGGAATAGATAAAATGCTGGAGGGCCAAAAAATCCACTGACCATATTTTTCACCCTACCTCCTTCGTCAGTGTCACAAAACCAAGTACAGGCAGGCAAGCATGTAAGCATGAATTGAACGCAGAAAAAGACTTTGCCTACTGAAGGAAAATGAACGATGTTAGAAACTTTTTTTTCATTTGTGTAAATGATTTGGACATGAATACAGGAAGCATGGTTAGTAAGTTTGCAGATGAGACCCATATAGGTGGTCTAGTGGGCAGTGAAGAAGATAATCTCGAAAGTATCAACAGGATCTTGGATCAGATGGGCTAATGGGCCGAGGAGTGGCAGATGGAGTTTAATTAAGATAAATGTGTATTTTGGTAAGACAAACCAAGGCAGAACTTCTACAGTTAGTGGTAAGGTCCTGGAAAGGGTTGCCAAAAAAGAGACCGAGGGTGCAGGTCTATAGTTCCTTAAAAGTGGAGTCACAGGTAGACAAAGTGGTGAAAATGCTGTTTGGACAGAACGTTGAGTATAAGAGTTGGAATTCAAGTTGTGGCTGAATTGGATGTTGGTGAGGCCACTTTTAGGCACTGGTTACAATTTTGATCGCTCTCCTATAGGAAAGATGTTCATAGAATCCCTCCAGTGTTGAAACAGGCCTTTTGGCCCAAAAAGTCCACACTGACTCTTGGAGCATCCACACAGACCCATTCCCCTTCCCTTTCCCTGTAACACATGTAATCTAAACATCCCTGAACACCATGGGCAATTTAGCATGGCCGATCTGCTTAGCCTGCACATCTTTGGACTGTGGGGGGAAACCGGAGCACCCGGAAGAAGCCCACTCAGGCACCGGAGAATGTGCAAACTCCACACAGTCACCCGAAGATGGAATTGCAACTGGGTCCCTGGTGCTATGAGGCAGCAGTGCTAACCAATGTGCCACCGTGTTAAACGTGAGAGGGTGAGGAAAATATTTACGCGGATGTTGCTGGGACTGGAGGATTTGAGTTATTGTGAGAGGCTGAATAGCCTGGGGCATTTTCCCCTAGACTGAGTGGTGACCATATTGAGGTTTATAAAATCATGATGAGTATGGATAGGGTGAAAACTCAAGGGTTTTTTTTCCTGGTCGGGGGGATCCAAAACTAGAGGTCATAGGTTTAAGGTGAGAGGGGAAAGATTGGAAAAGGACTTGACGGTTAACTTTTTCATGCTGCCAGAAGACATGGCAGAGGTAGATACAATTCCAACATTTAAAACCAACATTTAAAAGACATCTGAATAGGTTTAGGGAGTTTGGGCCAAATGCTGGCACTCAGGACTAGGTCAGATTTGAGTATTAGCTTAGCGCTGACAAGTTGGACTTCTGGGTCTGTTTCTGTACTGTATGACTACAACTAAGTCAAAAATGTATAAAGACAAAAAAAGTGAAGGCTGTTTCTCAGGTTTGAGCAAAAAACTCCGTTTGGAATACCCGCATGAATGGAAGTATAATAGTGAAAGTTGAAACATTGCAGAAAACAAGACATAATAATAAGTAACGTACTCAAGCAAAATGAATGAAATCATTATTTGCCAGGATTTTTCTCATTACAAATTAATGACTGCTGTTTGCCTGACATTGCAGTGTGAGTCACAAAATCATGGTGGTTTGTGAATCTTGGTTTCTGCTCAACATTCTGAAAAACAAGTATGTTGCGGTTGAAGTTTTTATTTTCGCTCTCCTGTGAAAGCACATTGTTGTAAATTAGTATTGTTGGCGAATAACCTATAAAAAGGAGCTGGTGAGTTGAATCATTTCCCCCTAATTATGAGACCGCAAGACACAAGTACTGAATAGCAAAATGACAGCTTGGCAGTCTTGACCTGGCTTGCACCTGGAGTGTGCTGCTCTTTGAAGTCAGTTTATACTGCCTTACTTGTGCAGCAGTCACTGCACACCTGATTGCAACCAATAGTTTCAGGAATGTCTGCTGACGTTCTGTTCTACCCTCTTTGACAAGTGTTGATAATGTGTTTTTCAATGTGATGTGGCTGATAACCTTGTTGTACATGTTTTTCTTATAAACCTGGAAAAGACAGCTGTTGTGAGAGGCACGATAGAGCCTGCTTTTTTTTTTGTTTGCACATTATCATATGATTTTTGGTAACAAACAACAGAATAAGGGAACAATGTCATTGTCGTTATTTTTAAACAATACATTGAATGATAATTTTTAAAAATTGCTGCCTTCTTCACTTTTTGGTTCATTGTTCCCCTTTATACCACCCCACCCCCTCATGCCACCCCAACTTAAAGCCACTGCTGCAAATTTAAAATGGCACTATTTTGGAAAATCGGAAGGCACTAATTTTAAGGCGTTAGGGTTAAAGTGTGACAATGACAGGACAAAACATGGTGTCTTAGTGAATGAATTTTGCTGCGCTGGTATAGAATGAGGCTGAGATTATGGCTGTTATGCAGAAAGCAATTCAGTGTTTACTACTGATGCAGTCCAAGCACCATATGCTAAAAGTTTTATTATAATAACAGTGTCAGCAGAAAACCAAAATCTTAAACTGCAAGTCTGAGCAAATTATTGTTTGCTTCAGTAAATGGTGCAAAACCTCAGTTAATGACAAAGCAAACACATTTTAATTGGCCCTGGTGTGTCACAGCATTCATTGTTTGAAATTGCCAAAGATAATAGATGTCCTGTAATTATAAACACATTCCCACTGAAGAAATTCTTTTCCCCTGAAAAAAAATCACAAATTGATTTTTTTTGCTTTAACATGGTCTGAATTATTCAGTTGCCTTAGGTCAAAGTGTAAGTGTGATTTGACAAATTAATAAACTAAGAAAACCATGAATAGTTTAGATATTTAGGAAAGCCGCCCTTTATACCAACTGAGCTTCATTCTGCTATCAGACCACATACAAGATGAATAGTCTTCTGGAAATTGCACAATTACTTTGCATTTCTAAAGAAATCACTGTCTAATAAAATGCCAAAAGGTAAATTTTAATTGGCTTTGGTGCTTTTTTGCTCTCACACTTTCATGGAGTGTTTTGCATTTCCAATTCAAATGATTGAAAAGATGCAGTTGGATATGTTTTTAAGGTGGCTAGCATTATTGTTTTATTTGTTGGTAGACAGTTAAGACTGTAGAAAGAAAGCCATTCACTCTTTAGATGATTTTAATGCCAATGACGTTAGATGCAATGAACAGAATATTGTTTGTCCAACAAACCAAAAAGTGACAGGAAACATCTAATGTTTTGTTTTCCATGCTGAACTTTGTTCAAAAGGCTACTTTTGACATTACAGGTCCCTGCTTTTCACTTTTGGAAGTTGATATGTTGAAAATCTTTGGTGTCAGCAGTCTCATTGTTTTGTATTGCTTAACATGATGTTTCTGAAACAAAATGTTGCGAGTTCATCAAATAGAATGCTTATTTCACTTGTGCTCTGACAGAAGACTAATGCTCAAATAATTTAATGGCAGTGCCAAATCTGTGTAGTAGATCCTGCATTAGGTGGCAAGAGAACAGTTCACAGTGGCAAATCGCTTAATTTATGCAGTCAATGTATTTTCCATCATTTTCAGTGAAGGCCCATTGTCTTCAAGAATAAGCATATTGCATGTGAACCAACAGTGCAATGATATCAAAACTGACTGTGTCACTTGCTTACAAAACCCTTGTAGAGGGGATTATCCTGAAGATTGTCTGAAAATAAATAATATTAGGTAAATAATTAACATATTAGTGGTTTTTGTGTGGCCTTAGAATTACTTCGTATTTGATACAGTTTCCCTTTTGAACCTCGATTTTGAAAAGTACATTACCAGAGTGGTGAGAAATACTTTTCTCGGTGTAGCTTGGAGAGATTGAAAGCAGAAATTAATTTTAAAACATCCATGATTAAACTGTAACAGTTTGGAAATATTGATTAATGTTTTTGTTCCAAACATGCATTCCATTGCTGTCCACAGTTGGTTGATGCCATTGAGGCAAGCTGGAGAAACAAACAGTGAGAATGAAGCAATGGAAATAGTAACCACAATGTGATTGAATGTGATTTCAGGTTTGATAGAATGAAAAGAGCATCACAAGCCAAGATTGCAAATTTAAATACCTCAAACTACAGAAATTAACTGCAGGAAATGGACTTACACTATCAAGGCATAACCCAACAAAGTAGTTTGTATTCCAAGCTGTCTTTGATGTGATTTCCTTTTTAAAAGAAGTACATATCTTTAATAGACATAGACAACTTTTGTACCATTGAGGAACTATGTCAACAAATAATATATGGTACAGTATGGAAGTAAAAGAAAAAGCTTGCATAAATACAAGACAAAGTGGATATCCAGTGGATTTGCAAAGTTATGATAAAAATCAAAGGGATAGAAAAAGTTATGAAAGGGCAGAAAAGCAGTCTTTCAAGTAAATTGCAGCAAAGGTTTTTAACAAGATGTAGAGAGAAGGAGGAATAAAGCAGAGGGACATATGTCTTTGGAACTCTGCCCCATTTATTAAGAGAAATAGATGTAAAGAAGTTGCAGATTTTGCCATGATTTTCCAGTGGACTCTAGGATCAGGAGCTATGCTCTTGAATTGCAAAAATGCAGATGTTACTGTCATAGAAAGGAGAGACAGATCACTAGAGAAACCAGGTGATGGAGGTCCTAGCAGTTTTGTATCATTTACGGAGAGGTGATGGAAATAGATCACCACTGACAGAATAACTGACCACTTATATAACACATAATGGTCAAAGATGATCAATTTGTGGTTTTTGAAATATAGTTTATAGCTGTCTAATTCAGATACGTTTTTTGAGGTCACTAAAGTGGTTGACGTGGAATTTGCCAAATTGTTCTTACAGAGGAGAAGGCCGTTCAGCATAATGAACCGACATTGTCTCTCCAAATGAGCACTATGATTCAGTGCCACCCTTCTGTTCTTTCCACGTAACCCTGTATATTGTTTCTATTCAATAATCATTTATTGCCCTCTTCACTGCCTCTAATGAACCCGTCTTTGTCACACTTGTAAGTAGGGTATTCGAGACCTGAACCACTTGCTGCATTAAAATTGTTTCTTTCTCATGTCACATTTACTCCGTTACCAAGTAAATCTGTGCTGTCTCATTCTTGACCCTCCTGTGAGCCATAAGTATTTCTTCCTGTTTGCTCCAATGAGAGCTGTCATGATGTTAAACATTTAAATCGAGCTTCTTCTTAACTTGCCCTCTGTCAGGAAAACAGTTCTAACTTTTGCAGTTTACCTTCACATTCAGGCTCCTCATTCCCAGACCATTTCTCATGAATCTTTTCTGCATTGTGTCCAGTATGTTCACCCTGCACTCCCCTACCTCAAAAAGGAAGTGGTGTACAGAGCCAAACACAGTTTTCCAGTTGACGTCCATTGTTGGTTGGTATCAATTCTATCTCGTCTGCTTATTCTTGTATTTGGTGGCCTATGACTTAAACCAAAGTTACTGTATGGCTTTGTAACATATTCTCTGCCTGTCCTAACACCCTTCAATGGCTTGTACGCACTTATATCCAGATCCCTGATTTCCTTCACACCCTTTAACTTATCCCTTATTTTATTCAGTCTCTTCATGTTCTTCTTATAGAAAATGAGCTATGTCACACATTTTCACCCTTGAGCTTTATATACCACCTATCCACTCACTCCGTCAATTTGTCCATCTCATTTGAAGATCTACCCTGTCTTTCTCGCAACCTGTGGTGCTTCCAAATTTTGTATTGTCTGCAGAATTTGAAATTGTTTGCTGAACTATATATATCAAGAATAGCATGTGTCCCATATTAACCTGTGGCAAATGTCAGTGCACGTCTTCCCTGTCATAAAAATACCCATTAACCATTATTTTACGTATCCTACCTTGCACCCCCCCAACTTGTATCCACATAAAATCATGCACAACAGACTAATGACTGACTTATCAAATGCTTCTGAAAGTCCATGTACATCATTTGATCAGCATCATCCTCAGCAACACTTTCTATTACATCTCCAAAGAACTCCAGCAGTGCCTTCATCTTTAATACATACACACTCTTTGTAATTAACTCACGTTTGTGCAGATGAATATTCGTTTTATTTTCAATTATTACTTAAAAAGATTCTCCATGACCAAAGTCAATCTTTTCTGTAATTGCTGGGCTTATTCTCACATTCTTTTTAAACAAGGATGTAACTTTTGCAATTCTCCAGTCCTCTCATGTCAACCCTGAGTTCAGGAAAGACTGAAAAATTATGGTCCGCATCTCTGCTATTTGCACTCTTTGTTATCCTTGGATGCATCTCATCTAGTTCTGATTCCTTGTCAACTCCAACTACCAACAGTTTATCCAATGCCGGCACCTTTACTATTGTTGAATTTTTCTGTTAACTTTGTTTCCTGCTTTATCACCATAGCTTCTTTGGAGAAGACAAATGTTTATACTGTTCCCTATCTGGATGGAGACATTTTGATAAGTGTTAGCACAGAAGAGTATTAGCCATTGTGAGAGTGAAGAAATTTGGAGGTAAAGTAACCTTGTGAGCTACTTGGTAATTGATTGGAAAGTTGGGATCAGAAGGTAAGGATAAAATGTCTGTGTTCTGATCAGTGGGTTTGAACAAGTGGTGTTCTTCAGGAATGTGTTGGGGTCCTAACCTGTAAATGTGCGTAAAGGATAACATCTAAATTCACAGTTGCAGTCAGTTGTGTGAATGGGAGCAGAAAGTTACAAAGTCATGAGCGGATTAAGTGCAAAAAAAATGGCAGAAAAGAGTTGTGTTGATTGATTACTTTGATTAGTTTGAATCTGAAAAACTCGAATAAGTAAAGGTAGGAGATACTCAATGAGTAAAGGGTAAGATATATAGAGAGATTTGGTTATGTGGAGTACATCTGCAGCTACAGAAATGCCTGCCTGCTTCCTTTACTAATGAATCCCCAATTAACAGCATTCCTACTTTCTTCTTCCTCCTCTTGTGTACAGTCAGGTTGAATTGTGAACTTTAGAATGGAAGGGCAAAAGTGCTGAAATGATGCTTGAATTGTATAGGGCATTGGTTGAATGCCATCTAGACTAATTCATTGAGTTCTGGACACTGAATATCGACAATGTTAGAATGGCCTTGTAACAGCTAGAGCACAGATTCAACATCCTAAAACTTATAGCATTAAACTCAGAAGATAGCTTGCATAAACTTGGGTTATATTCTCTGGAGTTTAGAAGAATGAGTGTTGTCTTAACCAAGTAATTAGAAGTTATAAGTGGATTTACTTGTATAAATACAGAGAAACTACTTCCTCTGGTGGGAGAAGCTGGAACAAGAGAACGCAATCGGAAAATAGAGCCATTTGAGGAAGCAGTTAGGATCAGAAGTTATTTTGAGGGGGATGGGATGAGCAGGTTGCTGGGAAACCAGGAATCTTAACCCTTAAAAGGCTGAGGATACAGTCTATCAACAATACATCCTCTTCTGTTGGTGAGTTGCAGAGTTTGGACAATGTGATTTTCAAAGCCCAAATCCCATAGTCAGAAGCAACCCCAGTATAAACCTGTACAATGTACTATATCCAGCCAATGAGAAGATCAACATTTTATGAGCTCACTCAGGTATTTAGATAATGAAAGTGTCAAATTTACAATGGACTGAGCTTTGCATGGAAAAAAAGAACTTATGTAAGTTGAAGTACTTATGAAATTTCATAAAAAGAACAAAACTTCTCACCCTTTATTTGAGTTAAATGGTTGACATCCACTCATCTGTCATGGGTCAACTTCAGTGCTGCTTAAAGATCATTCCTACAATCTAGTTATGTCACCCTACTCTTTGACTAAAATATCCCATCATTCGGTAATGTTTCCTGGGGAGTATGTGGGAAATACTTCTGTGTTTCTTTTAAACAACTATTCCCGTGAGAATAAATTCTATTCATTTGGATCTCCTGTAAGTATTTGCAGCAGCATTTAGTTGACCAGTTTGGAACGTTTTTGATTACAACTCTTGCAGAGCGACATTAGAAGTAAATACTGTGTGCTGTGAGTTCAAGTTTTTTCTGAAAATTACAACCCATACACAGCATATTGCTCAGGATAATAAATCATTCCTCACTGAAAAGTACAGGGTAAGCAATTCTTACGTAACAGCAACTTTCACTGTGGGTTCAACATATTTGTTTTCAAGACCTTAAACTAACTTTAATTTTTGCTCACTCCCTACAATGCACAATCCTTACTTCCCAAAGCCCATCTGTTTTTCTTTCTAAGACCTTTTCAGTCATCAGTCATCATTGCTGTCTGCAGTTTTACTGAGATTTAAATGCTTCTACTCTACCCATTTGCATTCTATCAAAGCAATATAAGTTATGCAAAAACATTTTCTTGGTATTGCTTGAGAAAGAGTTACTTGTGAAAGCTGAAGGGCAAACACAATATTTCTACCTGAATTTTGGATGAATTAAATTGCAAGTGCTAATTAAAGGAATATCTGTTTCTGTTGTCTTTTGAAAGTAGAACCAGTAACATCAAGCTGAAGAATTGTGAATAACTGTGTAACATGCAATGTATCATGCTTTTATGAAGCTAATCCTATGTACAATAATGTTGGCGTTCACTGTTGACTGAATGCTTTGGTGTAAACATTGAACAGCTGCAAAAACATCTCCTGGTATGGATCTCACACCAACCCAATTTGGCAAGATTTGCTCAGTTGGAATTCAGATGACTTTGGGGTCCAATTCACACCACAGTACCAGATTTAGTCCAGATTTTGTTTGTTCAGACTTACTTTGCTAACTTTTGATTTAGCTGTCCATTATGTTTGCAGCAGGATTGGTTGGCTGAGTTTGCAGGATGACGGGCTTGTTTTGTGGAATGATGTCAACAGCATGAATTCAATTCCTGCACCAGCTGAGGTTGCCATGAAGGACTCTTCTTCTCAGCCTCAACCCTTTTCTAAGATGTGGTGGACCTCTCAAGATAAACCACTACCAGTCATCAGTCTCTCCCCAATGAGGAGGAAGCACTAAAGCCTGGTAGAACTAGGGTAACATTGTATCAAGCCAAAAGAGTCAGTGGATCTATTGTGTTTGAAGTAAATACAGTATGTTTCGACAAAGCTGTGCATGATTTGGAGTGTCAAATTTGTTTGCTCTGAAAATGCACAGTGCCTGAAAGGGGATGGGGGTGAGGGAAGAAGTCTGCCTTGTGAGTGATCCTTTACTGGATTGTTGCATTAGCCTTGCCTTGTCTATGCTGTCTTTGTTGGCTAGTCTACTGTTCATTTACAGCAGTTTTCTTTTTGTTCCAGGTCTCCAGAAGTCTTGTTTCTTTGTACATATGCTTGTGTATCTGTTCTCTTGTCATTCAAGATTAATTTAAATACATCTATGGCAATTTGACACAAGGTGGCTAGCTTTAGGCAGTTATTATGTAACCATGTTTGGAAAAATTGTTTATTTTGTAATGTATGACTCTTTCCTTGACTTCAGCATTTGCTCGACATTTTGCAACTGTATGAACACGCTGTTAATCTTTGTTGTCCTGAAAAGACTGAACAATTTTATCATCAGTGTATGTTTTAGTGCAGTGGAACACAGTCAATTGTTGAAGGGTGCATGATTTGTCTTGTTTCGTGCTACAATGACTCTGTGAACCACTTCTTTGGCTGACTTGTTCTGTGTGTTACACACTGCTTTAACAGCAACAGCTGGACAATCCTTTTAGGCTGCACTCAAAAAAAGATACAAAATCGATTGTTCTGAATCCTTTTGAACTTCAGGAATGCATGCCTGAACCCTGCTGTTAAATTCACAAAGATTATCACCGCAATCTTCTGAGAGAACACTGCTCAACAAAAGCTCTTACGGAATGTGTGCTTTGCTAAATTACTACGTGTGAGTCACAGTGTTTATGAAAGTTGCTTTTTAACATTCAGATACCATAAAGGGATCGCTGTTTTAAGTGAGACATCTTGTATTTGGCAAGTGTAACAACAGTCTTTTTGACTGTGTATCACATACATGTCCCAACAGCTTGTTGACATTTGAAAGATGGCAAATAGGCAGAATCCCTAATGCAGATATTTACACCAGCAGATAAGTTTCAATCTTGATTGCCTGACTATGGGAACACCGAGCTGACCTCAGCTATTTTCCCCAGAGGTAGACAGAGTGCTGGAGAAAATCTCAGCAGGTCTGGCCGCGTCTTTGGATAGAGAAAAACAAAGTTAATATTTTGAGTCCTCTATGACTCGTTTTAAGAACTGGCAGGATTTGGGAAATGGGTTTTATGTTTTTAAGAGATGAAGGGGAACCAATGATGTGGAGGCCCAGGGCTAAAAAAGAAATTCCTAATCATGGCGTGAGACAGTAGGTAACATTGGTGTAAATTAGGGTATGAATGTGAGAAAACGGGTTCTCTGCTGAAAACAAACAAAGCAAGGCAGCATCTCAGGAGCACAAAAGCTGACGTTTCGGGCCTAGACCCTTCATCAGAGAGGTCTAGGCCTGAAACGTCAGCTTTTGTGCTCGTGAGATACTGCTTGGCCTGCTGTGTTCATCCAGCTGCACACATTGTTATCTTGGATTCTCCAGCATCTGCAGTTCCCATTATCTCTGACCCCAGTACTCAAAGTAGAGCTGTCTGCCTCTTGGCAGTTTTCACATGAAGTTTTTAACGATTGCCTTTTCCACCCTATTTTCTTGACTCCTTGTTTTAACATGTCCTGTATTTTAATGCTGCACTCGGTTGTGGGAGAAATACAGCAGTACCTGATAGCTAATGAAATATGTTAACTTTTAAATTCTGGAAAAAAACAGCCTTTTTGTTGATTGTATACCTGAAAACATGGAAGACAGTGATCAGTTAGCAGAGCATGTGTCCAGACACATTGAGGCTTAGTTCATTTTTTTGGCATGTGATTTTTTTTTGTGTGGGTGGGGGAGGAGGATGAAGAAGGAACTCTTTGAAGATGTAATGAGTTGATGCATTCTCATTTCATCATTAGTGATTGCCCTCGAAGACCATTTCCATATAACTATAGGCTTGTTTTATTGAAAGTAAAATAGAAAATAAAAAATGCTGGCCCTAGTTGAGACCTCAGTCTTGTAATCATGCTCAGTAGGCAGCCCAAGTAGCGTATAAACAGTCAGAACAAAAGAATAAGTTACGTCTTGTGATCTTGTCATGTGGGATTTGTAGCAATGTGATTTGTGGAGATCACTAATTTGATCTAGTGAGTTGGAGAAGTGGTTCAAGTTGGGTGGAGGACTTGGAGTTGGCAAGTGCAAATTAAACTGCATGACTAAAATCAGCAATAATTGTAATTTATAATGCTAACTGTAGGCTATTCATTTCAAAATAATTGAATGGATTGTGCAATGAGATGCTGGGCACTATCAAAAAAGGGTTTGCCTTGTCAATATGACAATGGGAAAATTAGCTTGGTAACATTCAGCTGTGCCGGTCTTATGGAGCAGAACACAGATTGTTTGGCAATTTTAGTAAATGCAGTATCATGAGTGGGATTGACTTTCAAGGACTGTAGGGGAACAGATTGGGGATTTCTCATGCATGTTGTTTAATAGTTGCTAAACAGCCAATTGAACAGAAGAGATGAGGCATTAGTAGAGCTCCCTGGATAATCTGTAAAGTCAGTGTTCCTGCTGGATGAGAAGAAAAGTTCCTTTTAATGGGCTGACTGGGTCACCCCTGCAATTGAAGCTGGCTAGAGAAGGGGGCCTGTTTGGCACATATGGTCCAAAGCAGCACGACTGTGAAATAAGTATTTTTCAAAGAAAATGATTTGTTAATTTATTTGGGCTTTATAGCATTATACAAATACAAAATCTGGGAAAAATTGTTAACTGTTCTGAACAGGCATTGTTGTATCTCTCCCACTACAGAGTTCAGCATTAAAATACATGACACCCTTTTAAAAAAGTCAAGAAAAGGGAGGAAAACGTAACCACTAAAAAACTTCATGTGATAATTGGACCCTCGAAGAAAAAAATAGAGGTGCAAGTTTATTACACAATGTAATCTAAAGCAAATGAATCTGACAGAGAAACAAATCTGTAGAGAATTTTGAATCCTTTAATGGAGATGGGGCAATTATCATTAAGGAATTGTGCAGGAATTCAGTCCTCAAATTCCAGTTGATCAGTTTTACTTTTACAGATTAGATGGGCACACAGGCTGAAGAGGGACTTCCAAACTTCATAAGGCCTCTTGGGAGCTCTGATTGGGCAGTGAAGCTGATTCTGAGTGTCAGTGTGAATGGTGGTGAGTCAATGGCTGTGTCCTTGGTTGAGGTGGGGGGCACTCCAGAACAGCTGAGCTTTGCTGCATGGAGATGCTGCAAATAAATCATGAACACGGAGCATAAGGCAAGTCAATCTTCCTATCGCAGTGTGCTTGAAATTCTTAGTCTTCAGCTGAAGTGCAGGAGCTTAGAAACCTGTGAAAATGAGGTGCAGTTTGGTTGATACATTTGCTTTGTGCCAACGCAGTTCTTTTGAAAGAATAACTATGTGCTATCACTGTGGTGTCAGAATCTTGCTTTGGTCCTGTGTGCTTTTGTCAAGTTGCCAAGGCCTCCTTTAGTCAGGGGTTAAAGGTCAAGGTAATGCTGTCTGTGTAACCAGCTGGTCTGTGAGAATGTGGACATGAAACGGTAACAATCTGTCTGGTAAGTTATTAAATGCTTCACAGAACGTAACATGACCCCTGTCAAAACATTTTGTGGAACATTCTGAACATATTAGCTGTCTGCCACTCGAAGGGAAAACAAGGTATCAGACCCCGAAGGTAAAGAATCTTAAACTGAAGTTAATAGGATTATTTTGTGGAACTAAACTTCACCTCCACACACACATAGTTGTGATGTTGTTTATCTTCTTTTCTGTATACCTCCTTGGTAAGTCATATGTATGCTTGCAGAGAGAAAATGGCATATAATGACTTCCCCACCACCAAATTAAGCAGTGTTGTAGAGTCTTAGAGATGTACAGCATGGAAACAGACCCTTTGGTTCAACTCATACATACTGACCAGATTCACTAAATAAATCTAGTCCCGTTTGTCAGCATTTGGCCCATATCCCATTTAAACCCTTACAATTCATATGCCCATCCAGATGCCTTTTGAAATGTTGTAATTGTGCCAGCCTCCACAACTTCCTCTGGCAGCTCATGCCATACACGCACCATCCGCTGCATGAAAAAGTTGCCCCTTAGGCCCCTTTAAATCTTTTCTCCTCTCACCTTAAAACTTTGCCCTGTAGTTTTGGACTCCCCCCACCCTAGGAAAAGACCTTGTTTATTTATCCTATCCATGCCCTTCTTGATTTTATAAACTTCTATAAAATCACCCCTCAGTCTCTAATGCTCTAGGGAAAATAGCCCTAGCCTGTTTAGCCCCTCCGTATAGCTCAAACCCTCCAGCCCTGCCAACATCCTTGTAAATCTTTTCTGACTCCTATCAAGTTTTCACACATCCTACCTATAGCAGGGAGAGCAGAATTGCATGCAGTGTTCAAAAAGTAGCCAACCAATGTCTTGTAGACCTGCAACATGACCTCCCACTCCTACACTCAGTGCACTGACCAATAGATGCAAGCCATACAAGTGCCTTCTTCACTATCCTAACTAATTGCGACTCCACTTTCAAGGAAGTATGAACCTGAACTCGAAGGTGTCTTTGTTCAGCAACAGTCCTCAGGACCATACCATTTAGGTGTATGAGTCCTGCTCTGATTTGCCTTTTCAAAATGTAGCACCTTGCATTTATCTAAGTTAAACTTAATCTGCCCCTCCTCGGCCCATTGGCCCATCTGATCAAGATCTCTTTGCACTCTGAGGTAACCTTCTTCACTGACCACTACACCTCCAATTTTGCTGTCACCTGCAAACTTACTAATCATACTTCCAAATCATTTATGTAAATGACAAAAAGCAGTGGACTCAGTGCCAATCCTCGTGGCACACTGTTGGTCACAGGCCTCCAGCCTGAAAGGCAACCCTCCACTGCCACCCCCAGTCTGCCTTCATGCCAGTTCTGTATACAAATGGCTAGTTCTCCCTGTATTCCATGTGATCTAACCTTGGTAACCAGTCTACCATGAGGAACCTTGTGGACTGCCTAATCGAAGTCCATATAGATCAATTATACATTAATTGAAACACAAGCTTGAACAAAACAGCCTGCTGTATTCATGGTCGTCTTTCGTTTATTTCATGGTACTAATAAGCATAATTTAAAACAGCAACAGGCCATTCAGTCCTTCAAACCTGCTGTACGATTTAACTACATTGTGGCTGATCTTCTGAAGTACAGAATTGCCAAGTTTCACCCTCCGAAGTGCAGAAATCCCTTTTCACCTTGACCCTAAATTGGTGACTCCTTATTGAGATGTTGAGTTCTCTGATTACAGAATCCTCATCGTGTTGTACCCTTTAGCCACCTACCCTGTTAAACTTCTTAAGATTATGGTATATTTCAATGCTGCTGCAGTTAAGCCAAGCTGTACTGCTGTCTTTTCATTGAAATAAAGGACACTCTCCTGATTCAGAGTGAATAATTGGTAACTATCTGAGTTCTCTTGCTTTTGAATCACAAGATTTTGACTTCAAGGTCCAGCCTGGAGCTTGAGTACAAAACAAAACAAAGTTGCCACCTTGCTGTGATACTGAGGGAACGTTGCAAGGTCAGAGAAGCTGTCTTTTGGATGTAATGTTCACTTGCTTACTCACGTAATGTAAAACATTCCATTGGTACCATTTCAAAGTAGTGTAAGAGCAGTTTCCCCAATAGCCTTGGCCAATAATTATCCTGCAGGGAGCACCACAGAAATCTAGTCATTATCACATTACCATATGTGTGCGATTGATGTGTGCATATTGACTGCTGCATTTCCTATGTTACAAGGACTGTGCTTGATAAGTGTTTTATTGGCTGTAAAGCACTTTGAGGCTTCTCATGGTTGTGAAGAACTCCACATAGATGCAAATCTGTCACTTCAGTAGTATCATTTACTGAAGCCTGTAATTCTGGATGCAGTGAAAGTGCTGGCATGTATCAATTTGTCAAAGGTGAGGATCAGCATAACTTGACATCAGTGGAATTGTTTCCAGAAAGATGATTTCTAAATCTACCCAATATACTAGCTTTATGTTAGAGGGCATCGTTGTCCTAGTAAAACTTGTTTCAGCTTTCCAACAAAGATACAAAGTGACATGATAATATGACTGCTTCATCTTCAATGTCTTTATTTTGAAAGAAATCTTTGGCTGTAAGTTTCTTACAAGATGATTTTGAATCAGATCAGCAGAAGCTTGCAGTACTATACTTGTTGCACACTTGCCTAACAATATGGAAAGTCTGAAATTGACCATTTAATTGGATTCCAATTTTTAAATGGTTTAAAAGTCTTAATAATGTCTGGATTAGAAGGGTACTTAATTGGACTTGAATCTAAACCATAAAAACATTGGCAATCGTTTTCTGACTAAAGTGTTAGACTGATTTTGTGTGAGTTTTTTAATATTATAGTTTTGAGTTTGGCTTTGCCAACATTTCACAGACATCATTGGTACTATGTAATATTTTCATTGTCTTGCTGCGAAAGATGTATTACAGAGACTGCTGAGGTAAGGAAAACATTGTTTTTATTTAAAAATGCATTTAATGTGGCTTCATCTTGCCATGAGGCTACAAGATAGAGCAATATCATATCATTACATCCTTGTTAAAAAGGCCAATACAATTTTGAGTGATCAGCATTCGAAGATCTCTCATTATACTCTTCAGAATTTCTTGTCTTCTATGAATGACTTGGTCAATGTTTTTCCCTTCAACGAACAGTGTCAGAAAACAGATGACTTCATTTAACATGCTGATTGTGTGAAAGCTGTCATGCTTGCCTACTTAAACACAGTGACCACTTAAATCTAATTAATTAGCTAATTGCTTTGGGATATCCTGAGAATGTGAATCATGCCAAATAATCTATGAATTTCTTCTTTAAATATGAGAAAGATGAATTACTGATTTTATCTAAAAGGGCCATTTTCCTCAGGAGGCCTGGGTAATATCTGGGACACTAGCAGATTGTCTCTGATGAAATTATATTGACAGACTCTTTCCTTGACTTCTTTTTAAATGTAATTTATTGTGTCCCTCTCAAATGAGTCTTTTTAGTTTGAATGTGGGACCAGATTTTCAAACACAGCTGGGAATGGGACCCAGTGTTGGCACAGCTTGAAAATTGTGATCCTGAGGGTTGCCTTGGGATCCTGATGGTAATTTGTAGCATTGGCAAGTGGAGAAAGAACAAGAAGTTGTCTATAAGAGCTGGGTAATGAGCTGATGAGTATTAATGTGCAGCTGATGGCATCACACTGTGGCGCCTAGAAATGTTCTTCTGATGTTAATAGTTATTGGAGCTTTGGACGATCTGCACTGGTCCATTTGCATTGCCTTAATTTGGTCCAACCACATTCATCAACTGTCATCTATCCTCTTGACTTTCTGATATATTGCCAGCTTGAGTCAGCAGTATGGTGTTGTGGCTGATGCATAGCTTTTCTGTGGGAAACTGACATGCAGCTTCTTGCCTGGAGATTCTTGGTACTTCTAATTGGATACCGGGCTCAGCATCTGCTTGAAGAACATTTCTATTCCAGAACAGGATCTTGAGCATTGCAGTTCAGTTGCAGAATTGATACTGAAGGGTTGAATTGCCTGCTTTTGCTCCTAATTCCAATATTCCTATGTATTTGCACTAATAACCTGCCTATGGTCTCTTAGATGGTAGATGTGACTGATTGGCACTGATAGATAATAGTTATTCAATCAAGCAATGTTGTTAGTAGGATAATCAGCCACATTGGGCAATGTGCAAACTCACTTGGCACACCTCCACACTTGTTTATACATTTTCAGTCAGAGCCATGGACCAGATATGAGAATTGGGTTTGAATTCCTAACCCTAACCCTAACACTAACCCTCCAGTTTATTGATACTGATGCCATATGGCACATCAATATAATTTTATATGAAGTTAGAATTTTTTGCAAATCCAGATCAGATCTGTGATCTTCCTAGTTTCTATCTCTGATTAGTTATTAAGTTTTGAAGTAGTGTTGTCCAGTCACTTCTCTCTCATCTGGTGAAAACTTGTGCTATGATTGTTTCAAACAGCTATCTGACCATTCTTGTACATGCTGACTGCCAAATGGACCTGTTAGGAAAACCTTGTCTGAGTTTTCAGTTCTCATGATGTGTAGAGCCAAGTCCAGTGCATCACTTATAGTGCCACCCTGGAAAAGGCCAACCAGTTTTGACATAGACAAACGATTGGTCTTAAAACTCACTTAATCTGTACAGTTGGGATCCAGCTAAGTCTTAGACTGGACCAACAGTCGTGACAGCTTGCTATTTCAGGTTTAATATGACAAATTAAAAGAAAACCTTTTGTAATCACTAGGGAAATGTATATTCCTGTCATAACTGATTGAATATTGTGTGTTGTTGCAGGTTATATCTAGTGCAGTCTCTTGTGTAGACACTGTATTGCACAACATTGTTGTTAACTTTCTACATTATGTGACATTTTGAGCAATTGATTCATTAACATTAACATGATTTGAACAACATATTATTTTCTTCTTACTAGTTTGAGGCAGAAAGGTAGATATTTGTGCATGGCTTTGAAGGATTGTGAATAAAAAAAAGCTTAAAAAAAAACACCAGACCTTGAGTTTACTGAAATCTTGCGTTTTAAGTCTTAAAAATTTACACATTTACTTTAAAATTTATGTGTATAACAGTTAATGATGTTAGTAAATGGACAGCCACACACAATTGAATGCATATCCATATAGATTAGTCAACAAACAGACAAGACTTTAATGTAAATTGTTATGGCATAATGAAATGCGAAGTTACAAGCGCTGCTGAATGTATAATGATTTCAACTGTATACTAATCTAGGATGGAACATTTAAAGCTGAAGGCTGCATTGCGTTGATCAAAGCAGTTTCAGATTCTATTCTGAATCATCAGCCAAGTGATGCCAGGTGTCATTGATAATGCTCACGAGTAGCACTTAATCTGCAATAATCTACTTGGTTACTTGTCTCATTGCAGCCTTCATCCAAGAATGGACAAGAAGTTTGAATTCTGGCATCATAGTGCTTTTGAAAAATAGAGTGCAATCAGAAGCAAAGTCCTCTAGCTGAAATCACACCTAGATTGACGAAAGACACTGAGCCTGTTAGAACTTTGAAAGTGTAATGGTTTTGTCACAACCGTCTTCATCTGCTTCATTGAGCTTCTTTTGTCGTAGGGTCAGAAATGGGAACATTCACTGACTATTGCGCAATGTTCAGCGCCATTCACAGCTGCTCAGATATTGAAGCAGCATATCTCTGAATGCAGCAAGACCTGTATAAAATATTCAGCCTTGGACTGAAAAAAACTTATATTCACATCCCACGTTTCCAGGCATGATCATCTCCAGCAAGAGAGTCCATCTCCCTTTGACATTCAGTGATATTACCACTGCTGAACCTGCACTGTCAAGATCCTGGGGCTTAGCATTGACTGAAGATTGAACTGGACCAATTACAACTGTTTCCAATCTTTTACAGGATGTGAGCTTCACTGGCTGGAGCAATATTTGTTGCCCATCCCTGACTAACCATGAGAAGGTGGTGGTGAGCTATCTGTTTGAAGTGCTGTAATTCTTGTGTTATTGACACATAAATATTTTGGCTGTAAGAGCAGTTTAGACAGGTGGAATTCTGTGGCATGTAACTGATCCTTAGATTCTCTAGTGTCAACCCACCATTTAGGGACAAGGCACAGGTCAAGAATATGATGGAATTTTCAATATTTGCCTTGATGAGTGCAGCTCCACTAACACGCAAGCTCAACACAGTTGAGGCCGCAGTTTGACTGATACTACTGCCAATGTGAATTGAAGTTGGATGCTGTTTGGCCCACCTACAGGATGGACTGCAGCATCTTGCCAAAGCTCCTTGCTCAGCACCTCCCAAACCCACAACCTGTACCACATCGTGAAAAAGAAGCAACAGACCCACAAGAGCTCCACCACCAACAGGTTTCTCTGAGTCCCAAGTAGTTCTGACTTTCAGTATGCTGAAGTTCCTTTAATGCCAGAGTCTGGTCTCTTGGGCATTAACATCACTGTCTGTGTAACTACACTACAAGGACAGCAGCAGGCCAAGAAGGTAGCTCTCTGCCATCTATTCAAGGACAGTAAATGCTGGCCTAGCGAGGGATGCTCAAATTACACAGCTGAAGAAAGAATAGCACTGGAGTACTCATTACAGTCAGCAATAAATCTTATATGACTGTTTGGAATTTGACTTTTATATGGGAGAGTTGTTTAAGGAGTCATAGATTCAAATCACAGCAATAATAATTCAAATCCACCTTCTGCAAATTGCAGCAGTGCATTATAATATCATGCATTGAGTTAATTAAAATGAAAAGCATGTGTTGTCTTTTGAACATAGATCCTCTTTTTTGATTCTTCCATTGGACAGTTATACCTGTTTGTGACATTGCTTCATTTTGATGTTGCTGAGTGTTTGGCATCTGTCAAGGAATGACACTCATAATCTGTGATTGCAGATTATTCTTATAGCCTAGTTCTTCACATAGTCTTTTATTCCCATTTGTTTGTATTCAGTAATTAGGGAAAACAAGTAGCTTCTGTCAGCTGATATCTTTGAAGAGGCTTGAAGTCTTTACTGGCAGTGCAGAATGCCAGATCTTTGCACAGGCATCAATTGTACGCACAGTGTGTCGCAGAATTTGGAATTTATTTTCTCAAAATCCCTCCATGATTCTGCTTTCAGGCATGCCTTTGAGCATGCAGACTACAGACATGTGCTATTCAAATGGAAAATCTAAGGGCAATGCAAGTTACTGTGAACATTTTCTATGCGGTTGGTTATCGAGTGATCTTGAGCAAGGCCTGAGAATGCACGTGGGAAGGATGTGTAGAATTAGTGATTTTCAGCATTATGGTAAGAAGTACCTCAAAACCGGCAAAGCCAGGTATCTTAAGTCAGAAGACTTGTCACCTGTGATCTACTGACCACAATTGTTTAGACTTATCATCTACTGATGCTTCAGCTTAATGATTTTGCTTTGGTCAGAGGTAATTTACCAGTGTGTTCTACTTTCAAAGGGTTGGATAAGGAGACAGGATCCTCGTTGACCTCGGCTTGAATGTACATTGAACTCATGCTGTTGACATTATTCTGATTTGCAGCTTAGCTACTTTGCCAACTGAGCTAGTTGACACCCCCCCCCCCCTTAATTCAGGTTACTGTGTCAATTTTCTGTATTAACTTTAAAGGATTAAGGTGGGGGAAAAAATTTGTACTGACAGTGTTCAGTTTTGTGAATGAATTAAGCGTATTTTAGAAAAAGGTAATGTGTCCAATTATCTCTTCCAGTATTAAAGTTTCCCAGAAGGTTCAAATTCCATCTTGAAATGTACTGTAAGTTCCATGAGATACTACTTGTGTGGAAAAACTCAAAGAAGTATTAAATATTAACCAGAGTACTTATTGTCTATGTAGTTGGCACAGTATTCAAGGTTTCTGAATTTAATTTTCAGCTAAAGATAGCTACCAGAACAACAAAGATTTTTGAGATTTTTTTTCGAATCTCTCTGTTCAGTGATGTTGCAATACACCACCTGGAGCAAGTAGGGCTTGAACCTGGGCCTTTTTGATCCAGAGGGAGTAAAACTACCACTGCACCACAAGCACCCCAACATAGATAGTGAAAGGCAACTGAATAACTAGTTGAATTTGCATGTATATGGAGGTGGTGATCATCCAATGTCATTGTGGAGCATTCATTGTTTCACTCAGTAGGCAGCCATGTTGGACAAGGTGAGTAAATTAGATGAGAGAGAGGTTCCTCTCTCTTCCTCCCTTCCTTCGATGTCCATGATTAATTCCTTTCCTTGCTTCTTCCGTTACCCCCTTCTCTCTCCTCTACTCTGTTAGCTGATGCTTCCCTGGCCTCTGTATCCCTTTTCCTTCCCCTCCTCTTCTTGACCCACACTGGCCTTGATTCCTTTTGCTCTCTCTTCCACCTACCCTGTACTGACATTCCTTTCTTTCCTCTCTGCTCTGTCACTTCATCCTTCTCATTCCTTCAGATTGGGCTTCAGATTGGTGTGACAGGTCGGCACAACATCGAGGGCTGAATGGCCTGTACTGTGCTGTATTGTTCTATGTTCTATTCCCCTGAACTCTTCTCCCTATTCTACTTGAAATTTGGCCTGTGTTTCAAGAAACATCAGCTTTTGTACTCCTGAGGTGCTGCTTGGCCTGCTGTGTTCACCTAGCTCCACACTTTGTTATCTCAGATTTGCCAGCATCTGTAGTTTCCATTATCGCTCATTGTAAGTAACTGTTGGTCCTGTAGATGGTGCTGTGACAGGTTATCTAATTGTTAATTGTGTTTAGCTAAATTATGTACATAACCTTTACTGCAAATAGCTGTTGTGGCACGATGGTAATGCCCCTATTTCTGGACCAGGAGGCTGAAGTCCTAATGACTCCAGAGGCATGTCATAACATCTCTAAAAAGAATGATTTGAAAAATACCTATATAGCTGTTAATTTATAGCAAGTATGGTGCCATCTGCACACTGGTATGTTTTTCAGAAAATAATTACATATGCTGAATGTAAGGCATCAAAACTTGCCTGATATTGATGTAAAACAGGACTAAATACTGACCATATCATGTTATCTATATTTGATATCTTTATTTTGATCTTTGTACTGCAGTTCTAATTGATTTTACAAAGCAAATTATGTATCACTTGATCTTAGGGGGTGCATGGGGTTGCTTTGTGAACAATTTATTTTTTCTAAAGACTTGCTGTCACAAAATATTTTGGAAAATTTTTTATTTAGAAGAAGAAAGTTTCAGTATTGTCACCCTGAACCTGAATCAAGACTGGCAAGAATCAAAATGTTAAGACTGTTGATCTACTTAGACAGATTGAAAATGGTGAGTTGCAAGAAAGAGGGAATGGGGGAGAGAAAAAAGAGGCTGAGACTGAATTGGGAATACTGCTAACTCTGCATGAATAATGTATTGTTTTGTAAGTTGTATCCTGCACAAGCCTTCGAAGCTTAGTTTACTGATTTCTCAATGATGTGAAAATTCATGAAGCAGTTTCCAGGGTATCCTTTGACTAGCTATTAAAATTAGCAACAGATTTGAATTTTCAATTCCAGACAGTTCCTACAACCTTCGGGTGGCATCATTGTGGCACTGCAGGAGGCCCATGATGGACATGTCATCTAAAGAATGGGAGGGGGAGTGGAAATGGTTTGCGACTGGGAGGTGCAGCAGTTTATTGCGAACCGAGCGGAGGTGTTCTGCAAAGCGGTGCCCAAGCCTCCGCTTGGTTTCCCCAATGTAGAGGAAGCCACACCGGGTACAATGGATGCAGTATACCACATTGGCAGATGTGCAGGTGAACCTCTGCTTAGTATGGAAAGTCATCTTGGGGCCTGGGATAGGGGTGAGGGAGGAGGTGTGGGGGCAAGTGTAGCACTTCCTGCGGTTGCAGGGGAAGGTGCTGAGTGTCGTGGGGTTGGAGGGCAGTGTGGAGCGAACAAGGGAGTCATGGAGAGAGTGGTCTCTCCGGAAAGCAGACAAGGATGGGGATGGAAAAATGTCTTGGGTGGTGGGATCGGATTGTAGATGGCGGAAGTGTCGGAGGCTGATGCGTTGTATCCGGAGGTTGGTGGGGTGGTGTATGAGAATGAGGGGGATCCTCTTTGGGCGGTTGTGGCAGGGGCGGGGTGTGAGGGATGTGTTGCAGGAAATGCGGGAGACGCGGTCAAGGGCATTCTCGACCACTGTGGGGGGAAAGTTGCGGTCCTTGAAGAACTTGGACATCTGGGATGTGCGGGAGTGGAATGCCTCATCGTGGGAGCAGATGCGGCAGAGGCGGAGGAATTGGGAATATGGGATGGAATTTTTGCAGGAGGGTGGGTGGGAGGAGGTGTATTCTATATAGCTGTGGGAGTCGGTGGGCTTGAAATGGACATCAGTTACAAGCTGGTTCTTCCTCAGTTCCCATTATCACTGTTGTTCCCCAGTGCTGTTCACATGACTTGGTGCATGTCTTCATAGGATATGTGCATGTGGATGATTAAGCCATCACTAAATACATTTTCTGAAGTTGCTCAGTTTTCCTAGCTCAGGGCAGATTGAACTGAACAGTGACATTCCCATGTCCCTCGTCTTTGCACTTCATGGTCTGCTAATAACAGAAAGAAGAGCGAAGAGTTAAGTTTCCTCTGGAGGACGGTTTCTTCTGCATTTGGGAGCATAATTGGAAATGTGCCCGTCTGTATTTACAATTTCCCTACAAAGGGCAAAATAAATGAGTATTCTGTCTTGTTTACATGAGCCAGTAGAATATTTGCATATATATATGGTGCAGTGATAGTGTCCTGATCTTAAAGCAGGATATCTGGATTCAAGTCCCAGTAGCTCCAAAGGTGTGTCTGAACAAGTTGATAACAAATAATTCACATACATAGCCGCTGAACTGCAGTGGAGCTGTTTAGAGATCCTTGTGTGTTATAAAACAGTTGATTTTTAAAAATGATGTTAAATAATGCAGCCAAGTTAGAGAAGTAGACAAAAGGAATCAAAAGGGGGATGGTTTAAAAAAAACAGAGCTGGATATGTGTGAGTGATAATGGGAACTGCAGATGCTGGAGAATCCAAGATAATAAAATGTGAGGCTGCCCTCCACTGCCCTCCACTGCCCTCCAACCCCACCACACCCAGCACCTTCCCCTGCAACCGCAGGAAATGCTACACTAGTCCCCACGCCTCCTCCATCACCCCTATCCCAGGCCCCAAGATGACTTTCCCTATTAAGCAGAGGTTCACCTTCACATCTGCCAATGTGGTATACTGCATCCACTGTACCCGGTGTGTCTACCTCTACATTGGGGAAACCAAGCGGAGGCTTGGGGATCGCTTTGCAGAGCACCTCCGCTTGGTTCGCAAAAAACAACTGCACCTCCCAGTCGCAAACCATTTCCACTCCCCCTCCCATTCTTTAGATGACATGTCCATCATGGGCCTCCTGCAGTGCCACAATGATGCCACCCGAAGGTTGCAGGAACAGCAACTCATATTCCGCTTGGGAACCCTGCAGCCCAATGGTATCAATGTGGACTTCACCAGCTTCAAAATCTCCCCTTCCCTCACCACATCCCAAAACCAGCCCAGCTCTTCCCCTCCACCCACTGCATCCCAAAACCAGTCCAACCTGTCTCTGCCTCCCTAACCTGTTCTTCCTCTCACCCATCCCTTCCTCCCACCCCAAGCCACACCTCCATCTCCTACCTACTAACCTCATCCCACCTCCTTGACCAGTCCGTCTTCCCTGGACTGACCTATCCCCTCCCTACCTCCCGAACTATACTCTCCACCTATCTTCTTTTCTCGCCATGTTCGGTCCGCCTCCCCCTCACTCCCTATCTATTCCAGAACCCTCAACCCATCCCCCTCTCTGATGAACGGTCTAGGCCCGAAACGTCAGCTTTTGTGCTCCTGAGATGCTGCTGGGCCTACTGTGTTCACCCAGCCTCACATTTTATTATCTAGAACTGGATATGTTCCTGGAGACAGAATGGAGTCAGATGTGGCATGTTTGTTCCTCAAGATTTCTTAAGCTATTATTTAGGGGTGGTGATCGATAAAATGTGAGAACGTGCAAGCAGCAAGAACGATGATGCCGATAAAGAAGACCATATGATAATTTTGAGAAATGATTTGAAAATTAGATTTGAATTGCCTTCAACTTTCGTCAAAAGTGCTGCCCTTAATATATTCAAAAGAATAAGTAGGCAGCTCATGATCCTGCACAAATGCTAGTTGTCAGGAACACTTTTTTGTGATTTTGCCATCTGGTAATATAGACTCCGGTTGCTTGGAGTTCATTTCACCAAATAGTTGGTGGGGGAGCTGGAGGGGGTGGCCAATGGGATCACAGGATTTTCTGCTTTTGAAATGTTAATATTAATATCCAGTGGCAAGATTCCATTAATTAGTACAGAACAATTATCCAATTATGCAAGTTCATTCATATTCGGGAATGTCAATCAACTCTGTTGCACTGCAACTAGTTTTCAATGGAATTTGTTTGTACCGTGTATTTCTTAAATGCATTACAAATCTTGACCATTGAAATGTGAATGGTGACAGTTACAGTTGGCATTGTTTAATGGAGCCATTCAGTCTGGCTGTCTTCAGACTAAGAGAATGCACCTATCACTGCAGTTTGTGCTGTAATGTCTCGCTATTTACATGTTCACTTTTTGCAAACTGGCCAATCAGAGCAATATTTTCCATATACCATTTTGCTGACTGTGAATCTAATCTTTACTTATCTATGGGTTAGAAGCAAAAAACAGGTGATACTTAATTCCTGGAGTAAAACTATGCACTTTGCACGCATCACGAATTGCACCAATGCTGTCTGCCATGTTTGCTGTTTGTGAATGACTGACTCGTTCTGTAATGATTTTTAAGTGCTCCTGACGAAGTATAAATAATTGGAATTAACTGGGGCTACTTTTCCGTAACTCACTGGCTGTACACTTGATGTTTGTGGGTTTTGTGTCACTGTGATAGTGGCCCTACTTCTGGCCCAGAAGGTATGGGTACAAATACCACTTGCTCTAAAGGTGCAACAACTTGCCAAGATGCGTCATCACATATCTGAAGAGGTTGATTTAAAAGAAAGAAACTGTACATAATACTATTTATGATTGCTTGTTCCAATTACTAGCAATGACCAGTAATGCTGGATTGGCAGGCAGTACTGTGCACTGAATGATGCACTAGATCGGAAATAGAAGTTTATAGTTCGTTCCTCAGTTACTACATTCCTCCATCTCAGTTTACCTACTGCAGGGTGAAGACCAGCTGACTGAACGCAAGAAAATAATCGTAAATAATTTAGCAACTACTTTTTTTTTGAGTCTACTTTTAAAAATTGAAACTCTTCTCTTGATTTTGATTTCAGCTGTCTCATTTTCTGCAAAACCAAAATACCAATTAAATTAGTTCAGCTGCTTTTTATTTTCTCTCCACTGTAAACAAGGTACTGATCAGCACAGTACCTGTTTTGGAATATTGTTTCCTGAACTCAAGGTTCACAATACCCACTGGAAAATCAGATTGCACTTTTTGGAAAGAACTGTGAATGTCATCAGCATCAAATGGACAGTAATGTATGGTGTGAATGTGAATGGTCTTGCTGTATTAAAAATGTTCCTCTTCAATCAGAATCAAGAGTTAAATGTGTATCATAAGCAGTCCGAGTTCACCATTGTGAGAATTCCAGTTTTGTTTTTAGGAAGATGAGGGAATTTATGTTTTTGCTTTCCTGTTTTATATTGTGCTGGAGAATTACCTTACACTTTCAACGATTACAGATTGAATCACTTTTTGCAGCTTGTAAAGCCACATGTGGTACATTGAATGGGTACCAAATGATCGATTTTCAAAACTGGATATCCTTTGATGATGAATGTATGAAATACTTATTTTAGTGCAAAAACATAACATAATGAAGTAAATTAGCTTTTCATCTGTTGGAGGCAAACATTTGTGTCTGCTTCAATATTGAAAGCACGAGATTGGAAAATGGAAAGAAAATGTATGTTTTTTTTGTTATATTTCAAAACCAGTAGGAGCTCCAGTGTTAAGTAGATCCAATAGAGATGATGAATATTGTATAGCAAGCTGCCTAGTGGGTATTTTAAACTACCAAATCACTTATCGTTTTAATAGCAAAGCTCATTTTTGTGGAAAAAGAGGTAGTTTCTTGCAATCTTGTTTGAAGTTCTGAAAGCCAAGCTCTGTTCCTCAGCACAACATGGTCATTTAAGGTGGAGTTGCCCTGAATTGGTAACAAATTTCGATAGATTGTTTTATCAGAAGTGGTACATGTTTGCTATTTGCAAGTCTGTTGCATTATATTTGCTTTTTTAATTGATATTTGTATGCTTGAATAAGTCTCATTCACATTATCTTTCAGAAAAGGCTTTCATGAAATATTATCATCACATAAACAATCAGCTAGCAAAGGTGGTGCGGTGTGCTTTTTATCAAGGAACGGAATTGTGGTGAATATGTAGCTGGAGGAATGTTGCAGAATATTGCACTGTAGAGTTTTTATAAGATTTGTGAAGATTCTCACACGGACCAGGGTTGTTTTGAGGCTCAGTTGCTAAAATGCCATTTCTTTTTCAGTGGGTAATTAAGAGTCTAGTCTGCATTCATTTTAGGTCAGACTAGGTAAGATGGCAGATTCCCTTCACTCAAGGGCATTAATGAACTAGATGGTAGTTTGTGTGATTAGCTTCATAATTGGCATTAAATTCATAGCACCACAATGGAGTGCTTGTTTTTAAATCAGAGAAGTAACACTTAGATTTTGCACATGGAGCTCATTATTGTAATCTTTCACTCAGCTTTCCATGAAATTGTGAATAGATAAAACTTCTGGATCACTTTGGTATAACACAATAGACTTTTATGGGCAGTGCATAAGCTATCTGTAGTTTACCTTGGGGCAGTTTTTTTTTTGTAAAGCACTGAGAAATTATTTGCTGGGGTTAATTCGTAGAAAGAAATTAATTGCTTTAATGTTGCTCAATGGAAATTCTGATGCAATAAATTAGTAGATTAATGAGAAGAAATCTAATTGCAGCAATACAGGTTGAAAATTAATGGGAGAACAATGATGATTCTATTTTATTGTTGATTAAACTAAAGCCTATGTATATTTATTTATTCCAGCATACGATCTCTACCATCAATAAGCCAAATTATTCAGATGAGATAAAATTCATTACAGTGGCATATTTATGTGCATTACAAATGGGTAGTATTGGACTTTCCCAAGTTTGATAGTTCATAATCATTATTCTGCAATTACACATCTATCAGTGGAAATACATTGGTCCCAAAAAGGCATCATCACTCTAAGGTTTGGATGATCAATTTTTCCTCAAGATCCACGCTTATGTAATGCTGTCTCCACTCTTTAAGATACTCCTCAAACCAACCTCTGTTTGTCTGATCTAATATCTCCTTATGAAATTCAGCATCAAATTTTATTAATGCCCTTGTAGAGTGTTTTGGGGTGTTTCGCAGCTCTCACAGCCGTGGTTCAAATTGGTGAAGACAAAAAAACAGCTACCTTTTTTTAAAACAACCTCTTGGTTGCTTCATGCGCACATGTAGTCATCTCACCTTAGTTAAAATGCGCTTCTCTCAGAAATTAAGAAGCAAATTACTGACTTTTTTGGAATGAAAGAAAGATGACTTTTATTAACCTTGAGGAACAAAATAAATCATAACGTCAAGCAAACACATGAGCACAGGGTAGTAAGTTTAAAGGGATATGTATTTAATACAGACAGGAAAATTAAAACCAAAAAAGTTATACAGTCCTTGGAATACTTAAAATATTAGATTCTTAACCTGAGACCACAGTTGTTCAATTGTTGACTTGTATCCTTAGCGGTAGTTACAATCAGTATAACTTACGAGCTTTTGTTGAATAGCTAATTTAAAACTTTACTTTCAACTGGGTGTTATATCCTATGATGATGGGGGAAACAGACAGGAAGAAAAAAGAGTTCCAGCTCTTGTTAAGACAAATTAAATTTTCCTCTTCCCATCTCTGTTGCTGAAAGACTGCTGTTGAAGTAGAATTCACTGTGTGTATTCCTGAATCTGGATTAATTACGTTTCCAGACTGACTAACTGGAAGGGGAGCCTTTTATCTCTCAAAATATGAAATTATCATGGAAGTTTGCAGTTGCGAATTTCTGGAAGCTGACTCAGTTGTTTGGTTTTGATGCCTTTCGATAAAGTGATGCTCTTAATCAATGTTCTGTCTAATTTTCTTTCCGCTGTGCAGGTCTCTGAGGTTCCTGTGTGAAACTAGTGACTTCTGGAGCTAGCTGTCAATACAGTATTGGTGTGCCAATGCAGATCAGTGTGTGGAACCTTGGTATGGCTGCATGCCAGCAGGCAGGTTGAAGCCAAGGTTACGCTCAATGTAGATAGTTTTGTTTATTCCTCATGGGCTTCATGAAGCTGGTCGGCAAACAACTGCTGCTGTTTTAAATTCCTTCCTTTTTGGAACCAGTTTTAGTCCATGAAAGGCCTGTGGGATGGTGATCAAATGATGTAATTTAAAATTTGATCATCCGTCATTTACCACTATCACAACAACTTTTCCTTCCCTAACAAAAGCAGCTAGAAAAATAATTTTTTTGAATATTTTTCAACAATGTGTGTCCCAGAACATTGGCAGTGAGCAATACAAAGTCAAAGAAGGGCTGCATGGTGGCTAAGTGGTTAGCACTGCTGCTTCTCAGCACCAGGGAGCTGGGTTTGATTCCACCCTTGGGCAACTGTCTGTGTGGAATTTGCACATTCTGTCTGGCACCTGTCTGTGTGGGTTTCCTCTGGGTGCTCTGGTTTCCTCCCACAGTCCAAAGATGTGCAGGTTAGTGGGTTGGCCATGCTAAATTGCTCGTAGTGTTCAGGGATGTGTAGATAAGGTGGGTTGTAAGGCGATGGGTCTGGGTGGGATGCTCCAAGGGTCAGTGTGGACTTGTTGCACCAAAGGGTCTGTTTCCATGCTTCTATGATGAAAAAAGATTTCTCCATTCAATTGTCATAAACTCATGAGCTGTGGATTTGCAATTCTGCAGTAATACACATCAGAAAATTGAGTCCCATTTCAGCATTGACTAATCTGAGTTGCATCTTGTTGTGGTTTCATTCTTTTTTATAACTTCTTTGTAATGCTATGTCGCATTTTTGGGCAGAAAATTTTGGCAGATGTAATGATCTAGCCTACAGGGATACTATCTATTTTGCAGTGAAAGTAAATTGCAGTAATTGCCTGTGGTCGACAATAGATGCTCTGCCTCAGCTACCAATAGTACATTTTCAATTCTTTTTGTAAATATTTCTGAGGGCAGTTTCTTTTTACATTAAAAATGTATTTCAGTATTTATTTTTCTATTCTATGGTAGCTGCCAATAAAGTTCTACTCTGATTGTTATAGTTTGCTTCAATATACATAGTTTGTTGGAAAAAAATGCCTCTTCTCATCCAAGAAATTTTCAGTAAATATGAGTACGAAGGGGGCAACAATATTTTTATTCTGTCAAAGAGAACAAATCGGTTGGTATATAGACTCACCAATAATAGGTGTGTTGTGGTGGTCAATGCACCAGTTAGATAATGACTGACAGTTGACTACCAGGTGTTGTTTTTTTGGTGAAGGCATTGCCCTCAGAAATTAAACTAACAAAAACTGTTAACTGTCCTGTTAAGTACAGAAATGGTTAATGTAGTGCATGAATTTCAGTATCAGCATGATGCTAGCATTTCGGCCATTTGTTTGTGTATCACATCAAACGATATATCACCTTGGCTGTTCTCAACATGCAAGGAATTACTATATACAACCAGCTTGCAGAACTACAAACATCACACCTAGTGTTATTTGTGCTTCTGCAAATGAACAGCATTTGCTAAATAACAAAGTGTAGAGCTGGATGAACACAGTTCATCCAGCTCTACACTGTGTTATCTTGGATTCTCCAGCATCTGCAGTTCCCATTATCTCTGATAGCATTTGCTAAATAATCTTGTATGTGCTAAGAATAACACTAACATCCATTTAAAATTGTCAGTTGGGCTCATAATGTGACTTATTTGGAAGGAGTGGGAACTAGATCCGACACATACAGTATAAAATGGCAGGGAGAGGTGTCCAACTTGAAAGGGGGTGTAGGAGCACTGGGTGCAGATGTGCACAGATCAGAGGACAGGTAGAGAGAACAATAAACAAAGTAAACAACGTTCTCAGCGCTAGTAAGAACTGCTGATGCTGGAGTCAGAGATAACACAATGTGGAGCTAGAGGAGCACAGCAGGCCCGACATCATCAGAAGAGCAGGAAAGCTGATGTTTCAGGTCAGGGCCTTTCTTCAGAAATGTCCTCAGGTTTATTACTTATGGCATGGAGTACAAGAGCAAGGAGGTGATGTTGAAGTTGTATAAAACACTTGTTGAACTTCATTTGGAATATTACATACATTATGGGAAACATAATTGCAGAAACAATTTACAAGAATGGTTCTAGGAATGAGAAACAATTCAGTTTTGAGAATAGATTGAAGATGATAGGACTCTCCTTGAAGACCAGGAAGGAGAAATGAGGTCTGATTAGGTTTTTCAAATCATGCGCAGATTGGATAGAGTAGATAGGGGAAACTGTTCCTGCTTGGGAAAGGAAAAAAGAATGTGAGGGTGTAGATTTAAAATGATGTACAAAAAAAAGCAAGGATGCTGTGAGTAGTCCGTAAGTAGTTAGGGTATGGAAAACACTGACAGGTTCAATTCAGTGTTTAAGAGGGCATTAAATGATTATTTGGATAAAAATAATGTGCAAGGTTGTGGGGGCAAAAGCAGGAGATTTACACTTGATAATAATACTTGTTTAAAGAGTTGGTGCGGAGCAATGGTCTGAGCAGCCTCTTGCAACATAATTATTCTGTGATTGTTTGCAAGTGCAGTTAAGCTGTCTGCAGTACAGTTGCGTTAGTGCATCTCACCTCAGATAGTGACTGTATGCTTTGTTTAGCTAGTGACTTTATTCTTTGCTTTTGTACTCGCATGCAGATTAGATCTCCAATGTTACGGAAACTAAGGTTGTGTTAAAGTAATGATGGTATGGTTGTCGTGTTCTTGATGGAACGATAAGTGTCTTTGATCATCTTAAACTGTCAATCGTTGTGCTGAACTCCAAGTATTAAGATGAGTGCCATAATCTTAAAGTGTCAATTCCTGATGGTTTTCAACATTACTGTACTTTTCTTTCTCTAACTCAAGTGTCATAATTTTCTGTTCTATCAATAATTTCTTGGCTAACCCTATCCATTGGTAGTCATTGAAAAAGAGATCGTGGAAAGAGCTGCAGAAATGCTCCAGAAATTTTGATTGGAACTTGGTAATAGCAACAATCAAAAAGCACTGTGCAACAGAGTACACAGCTGTCATTTTGTAATGGAACTGTTTGTTGCAAGCAGAACTTTGAAGTTAAAGTCACACCCTGTAAGAAGTAGCTGTTAGTTGCTGTGCTTTTTCCTATTTCCTGCAAGCAGTTCCATCGTGAAGATGGCTCAAGAGTAGCAATAGTAATATGGTAGAATAGATTCAAATATCCAACTACCGATGATTAATTGTTGAAACATTGACAATGTTGGAGCTATGTCTGTTTGATTCAGACACTTTGCAATAAATCACAGAATAAGCTCTAAAAGTAAGTGAAAATGTTTTTAAGAGATGTGTTGAAAATGCATTTACTTCATTCCAAAACTTTGAGATGGTGCATCAAAGGCTGAGGAAAACACCCTATTAACTTTGGTATGTATTTCTGTTTAGATACTTTTTTTCAGGTGCACTGTGTCAAAGTTTGAAAAAGAAACATTTCTGTGTTCCATTTCTGTAGGAAAATTTTCAAGAATGTGGAAGTTAATGTAGAGAGATATGGGCCGAGGGCAGACAGAAGGGATTAGATTAATTTGGCATCATGTTCGGCACAACATCATGGGCTGAAGAGTCTGTTCCTGTGCTGTACTGTCCTACATTCTCTATAATTCATAAAAGACACAGAGTTCACAATATTTGTTCATAATTAAGTAGTAAACCATGTATTTAAAAATCAACAGGAAATGTCTGGTTGTTAGAAATCCAGATGTGGATGAATTGCCCGCAATACGTTTTTGCCCATTCAAGCATTAAGATGAAAAGTATTGTGCTAATGCTGGTTCTTTAAACAAACCTTGTCTTTGTTATGGTGCAGCTTTTTAGTTTATTTCTTAATTCTTACTTAGTTTTCAGAATGAGTTTTATTTTTGGCGAGAAATAAAAGTTTTGAAGAGATGGGGCTTGACTTTTCCCCTCTTTATAACCCGCTTGGGAAGGACTCCAGCTGAATAATCTGCTGGAGATTATTTTCCTGAACCTCTGCCAGTTTTGAAATCAGATGCATCATCCATTTGCGACGAGGGTAGGCATGTGAAGTCAAAGACTCCTTTGCCTTTGTAAATAGAGTCAGGTGAAGAGACAAGTCATTTTTAAGTCATCTTGTGTACAGGATCCAGTGCTCAACAGACTGAAACAAACTTGACAAGAAAGGTATCTTTAGCTGTGAGGGGCTTTTAAGTGTCTTGAAGGTTAAAAGTTTCAAGTGTTTTTGTGCTCGCTTGTCCTCATTGTACATTTGTTATTCCATTGACATTCAGCCTTTGGGCCCACGCCATTTTTGTATTGGTCACCACTCCAATTGCAGAGGTGGATGTGAAAAAAGTTTGTCTTCCTGCTCTGGAATTTTGTTGCAGCTGTCTTTTAAAAAGAAAAATGCAGTAAAGCAAAAAAGAAATCCTAACTGTGCACTCACACACCATGCTGCATTCATGACCACCCATGTGATCTCCCTACATGCCTTATGTCTTCTGATGCCTCCATACCAGCACTCTGCTGTCCACCTGGTGTCCCTCATAATCTCTAACCAACCACAATGGCCCATTAATGCCCCTGCCAACTAAATGCCAAGCTAACACAGTACCTTGACAATTGCCATTTCTGTTGCACTTTTCTTGCCATGTCTCTCACTATATACATGTGCAGGAATAGCAGGGATCCATGTGCAGATGAAATAAGGCATAATTCTTAGTTTCCTGTCAATGAATTTGCCATTTAAAAACATCATCCCTGTGGATTTTTGAAAACAAAATCACTTCCTTCAACTAGTTAATTCTTTTAAAAACAATAACAAATTAGTTCCACTTCAAAGACACTATAGCTTTCATTCAAACTGTAAACTGATATAGATGTGTGATCATGATTTACTGTGATAATTCACTATCATAAAGCAACATGTGCTTTAATGATGGCTGTAATGTTGTATCAATGAGGAGTGAAATAGAAACCATTGATGTCTATTTTTTCAAGACTGCATATAGTTTTACTTTGAAAAATATCAATAGTGGAATGTTTAGACTTGAGGGCTTGTTAAATAGTTTGTCTGATCGTTTCTGAGAGCTTGACAACTTGAGTGAGGTTGTCTGCTTTTTATAAAAATTCATTTTTATTTTGAACAAATCAAAGGATACTTGGTCCCTTGCAAATGACACTGAGCATCTCCGAAACATGTCTCTGGCCCTATCCAACAGATGCACAGAACTCTGTAAACTTTAGAACTTTGGATAGCTCTGAACAGTGTTCTCCTAATTTTTCTTTCTCTTAGTCTCTGAGCCAGTGACGGCACGGCTTAGAAGCTACTTTGAGTCTGAAGTGCAGAATTTGTGCTTTGGAAATCTTACTGTTCAAAATTGATCTGACTGAAAGCAGCAGTGCCTTGGCATGTACATTTGGCCGTTTGAACCATGGATATACATGCGTCCTAATCCTACCCAGCAAAAATGGCAGATCTGTGGCAGGACTTCTAGATTGGCCCTGGCTGCATTTTGAACAAAGTAGAGTCTCTTGTTGGCATTGCAGAAACTCGGGTCTTTATCTATCCTCTCCTGCTCTCTAAATGTCAAACACCACTGTATCCAAGCACATGTTAGAACACTCTATCAAGCAAGCCTGTTAAAGTCCTGAGAGGAGAGATAATGGGAAATGTAGATGCTGGAGAATCCAAGATAACAAAGTGTGAAGCTGGATGAACACAGCAGGCCAAGCAGCATCTTAGGAGCACAAAAGCTGGCATTTCGGGCCTCGACCTTTCATTCCTCTCTGATGAAGGGTCTAGGCCCAAAACGTCAGCTTTTGTGCTCCTGAGATGCTGCTTGGCCTGCTGTGTTCATCCAGCTTCACACTTTGTTATCAAAGTCCTGAGAGGGGCAGGATTGAGCAATTGAAAAGGGGTTCTGTCTGACCAGAACCTGAATTGAAGTAATCATCCTGCATTGTAAAGAAATCTGACATGAGGCCAGTTTATCATTAAGTTTGTGTTGACCCACATGACTCCGAGATGAGTGTTTGAGTCCAAATGTAAGAAATTGATTTTCAAATCTCTGCATTGACCATGCCTCCAGTTGTTCAGTTGGTCATTTTTAAATTTGCACAGTTTCCCAGCAATCCTGACAAAACATTCTGATAGTCAGCAGGGAGACAAGTATGATCAAAACAAAAGTTGTACATTGTTTACATTAACTAATAAAGCACAATTTTCTCTTCTCCATCCAGCTGGATTTGCTTCAGAAATACATTTGTTCTTTGTACATCTTGAAATGTAGAAGTTCATGGGAGTTCAAGGGCTGAGATTTTCTTGTTGTTCAACTAATGCCAAGGATTTTCCAGGAAGGTAACTCAAGAGCCAGCTGTATGTACCAGCAATCAGGTAGCTGGTTGGTTGGCAATGGGCCTTCTGCCACGACTTGTAGCCCTGGAGCAGGAAGTTGTGCTCCCCTGAATCTGCTGACCAGTAAGAGACTGGCATCTCCCGAACTTGTCAGCACGATGGGCAGACTCTGTCTCCATGTCTCCTTTCTTTCCCCTCCCAGACCCCACAAAAGAAACTGGCAGTCTGCCAACACAGCTTCATGAGGCTGGTAGGCTGACACTTTCTCTTCCTGCCTGAAACTGTAGGAATTTTAATCTAGATGGGACGAGACAGAAAGTAGTCATCACTGGCAGTCAAGTCAAACTTGGGCTTTCCTACCCTGAACTTAATCTCTGTGGTGGTAGCTACATAGTATGTACTTCTTTGATTCCAACTCCGCTGATTAACATCCCCTTCTTTCTCCTTGCCTCACTACCTTTTCATGAGTTCAGGGGGGGATGATTCTGCATTATGTTTTTGACATCAAAATAGTTGAAAGCTTCCACCAGATAATGTATAAGGATATGGCAACTGATTAAAAAAAAGCAATTTTACGTTTTGGAATCACTTAGGAATAAGATCAATAAACATTACCGTGCATTTTTAGTGAATGTCACAATTGTTCCATCAACTGGACGACTTTTAAAAACCAGTGTGATATGAACCAAATTGTATCTTTGCAAACAGTGGGGACGCAATTATTTATTTGCTAGAAAATCATTGAAATTAGGATGATATTGAGGAGATTTCAATAGCTAAGTGGTCCACAGTGATTGAATTTCATTCTCAAATTCATGGAGTTTGTAGGGAACACCAAATTATGGTAGCTTTTCATTTGCATTTTGTTACTCCATAGAAACAGGAGGTGGCCATTTAATCTCCCAAGTCCATTATGCCATTCAGCAATGTGATGGCTGATGTGCAACCTAATTCCAAATAATTATCTTTTGCTGCAACCATCAATCTTGGTATCAAAATTAATTGTGGATCTTGTATTAATTTCTGTTTGTGCAAGACAGCTTCATATCTTTACCATCCTTTGTGTGAGGAAATGGTTACTAATTTCTTCCCAGAAAGGACCATGTTTGTCAGCCTTGAGATTGTGATTTAATGCTTATTTCAAGTATCATTCTGATACATATTTAACTTCAAAGAACTCGTGCATGTTTCACAAGGTGTGGTGCCTTGAATTGTGTACTGTCTGGTGTAGTTAAACCAGACTTAACAGCTGAAGCATAGCATTGAAACTCTTGTGTTCTCGTCCTCCTATGGAAAAAAAAACAATATTCCATTCACCTTTTGATTTATTTTCTGAACATGTTCCAGACATTTTGACGATCTGTACATGACTAGGCTCGCCAGTGCTTTGTGGACTGTTTCCAATGAAGTGATCCCATATTACAGCTATCACTGAAGGAAGGAAGATCTTAGGAGTTGCTGTTTTGGACAATTTACGAGGTGATTAAATAAAAGAATCAAATTAGGAGCAGGAGTAGTCCACTCAGACTCCCTGGTATGCTTCATTATTCAATAAGATCAGGTCATGGCTTGTCTGATTACTGCGCGTTCCCGCCAACCTACACTGCCACCCCACCATCCCATCCTTGATAATCTTTTACTCTTGCTTCTTAAGAATCTGTCTGCTTCTGCCTTAAAAGTATTCCAAGATTTTCTTCCTCAAAAGATGGTAGAAGCAGCATTTGAAAAATAGCTGACTCTCTTTAGAGAGACTTTTTTCCTCATTTCTGCCTTAAATGGATGACACTTCTCTTTAAATAGTGACCACTGAGTTCAATATCAGATTAGTCTGGCTGAAAATAGCAAGGGTGGGGGTATTCATTGAAGGATGTGCTCACACTCAGGAATGATTCGATGCTAAATGTGTTACAAATAGTTCCTAACTGCATGCAAAATATAGCTGTCTAGGCAAGAAAGTTAAGGTCCTCTGTGACAGTGAAACAATTCCTAGTTGTGCTGAACTGTTTCAACTAAGATAGAGTGAGTGAAAACTTAAGGGTTAAAATAGTGGTCTGAGTTTTGAGGGAAAATGGGAGAAACTTGGGAGTTATATTTTTTAATTCAGGAAAGGAGATGTCTGAAAGAAGACCTTGACGAATGGAATAAAACTGGAATATTGCATCAATTTAAATATAAGGAGTTTGATGAGGCGATATGGATTTAAACTGGCAGAAGTCAAACAGCAGAATTTTTTTTGACAGCAAGTATCTTCAATGGATAGAACAAAATTCCTGGAACAGTAATGGAAGTGAAATTCCTAGAACAATGTCAGCTTAGATTCTCTGATTTAGGGATGTAAAACAGCAGATTCTTGATACGGGGTGATATTGTTGTGGAGTAAGGTGTTGAGTGGAGAGTCCAGGGATCACTGGTGGCCCTGTTGTCATTTCTGATTTACATTAGTGGCTGCCTACTGTGAGAGCTTGTGAACTCAACTTCCAGCATGCTGCCTGACTTACCTGCAGGTCCCAACCCCGTAACTTGCGTGATGTCACCCTGAAATGCAACTATCCTATTTGAGCAATAGGCAAGCTCAATACCCAATTAGCGGTGCCAAGCATTACCAGGAAGAAGGAGCCATGATAACTCCCACTGTTGCCATTGCAAACAGGAATACGTATTTCAGCCTTGACACAAATTAACTCAGATGCAACCTGACAGACACATTTGTAGTAAGTGATATAGGAGAGATTCAACTGGATTAGTGCTTCAAGTTGGCACAGGACAAACTATCAGAGCTTCAGTCCTTATTCAGGTGTTAGGCCTAACACCTGAAGAAGGACTGAGGCTCTGAAAGCTTGTGTTTTCAAATAAACCTGTTGAACTATAACCCAGTGCTGTGTGATTTCTGACGTTGCCCACCCCAGTCCAACACTGGCACCCCCACATCAGGTTAAACTATTGAGGGAAACTTTTACAGCAATTGTAGCAAGTTGCTTCACACATTCAACAAGTACAATAAATATAGCTTTACCAACAGGAATTGCAAAAGAAATGGGATCAGATAATAGACAGTTGAATTTTGTGAGAGAAGGCTGTTGATGTTTCTGAGATAGATAAGCTGGTCTTCCTCCTCTGGAGCTGGCCTGTGCCAACTTGTGACCAGCCTGTCACTATTTTCCACCAAGGTTCATTGTTTACCTCTGTGACAATGTTCTTTGATGAGTATTCCCATGATATGCCATACCTTCTAAAGAGAAGATGGTGGCAAAAGGAAAGGTGAAAGAGAAAGCCAGGGAGACAATACATATTTCAGAAGGTATTTTTAAAATGGAGATTGTCACATTTCTCCATACCAAGGGTTTTCTGGAATGTGGTGGTGGTGGTGGCGGTGGTGAGAAGAAAAAGGCATTGAAGCGGATGTTCAGTCATGAATCATGGGAAAGGCTCACTGGGCTGAATGGCTTCTTTGTACTCACTTATTCCTGTACTGTTTTAGGTAAAAGCAATTGTATGTCAAAACATTGCTACAAGCCCTTGTGATTTATTTCATAGTGTAATAAAAGGAATGTACTGATTTTCTATGTAGTGTCCCATCATTAAGTCAATAGAAGTAAATAGGTGTTTATTATTCTTCAGAGCTAGTAGGAACTGCCGATGCTGGAGAATCTGAGAGAACAAGGTGCAGAGCTGGATGAACACAGCAGGCCAAGCAGTATCAGAGGAGTAAGAAGGCTGATGTTTCAGGCCTGGACCCTTCCTCAGAATTTCTGAAGAAGGGTCTAGGCCCAAAACGTCAGCTTTCCTGCTCCTCTGATGCTGCTTGGCCTACTGTGTTCATCCACCTCAACACTTTGTTATGTCTTTATTATTCTTTAGCCTTGTTTTGGGCAGACCAGGTAAATGTCACATTTTGGGATCACTGCACTCTATTATGTGAAGTGGTTTGTCCAATATTGATGTGAAAGTTATATTTCTTTGACTTGGTTTGTGTTTATGAGATTGAGCAGAGAGGAAGAAAGAAAAGATCTATAGAAATGTTGACTGCACTAATATGCCTGATCGCTGTTAGATTGTTTTTTTTATGTCTGTTAAATTGATGAGGTTTTCAACAAGAATGAGAGGTGACAAACAGACACTATGAAGCCTTTTGAGACAAATTGTACTGTAGGAATGGTGTTATAATAAGAAAAAAGGAGTTTTAAGAAGCAGAGGTGTTCTGACTAAAAAGAAGACCATCTTTGTTGAAATAATATAGAGTCTAATGGTACAGTGGTAAGTTGCTATTCTTGTATTGCCTAAGGAGTGCTTTTAAGAAATTGTACTTTACTCTGAGTGTCCTCTACTCTTCAATTATTACTCACAACTATGTTGATTTTCTGGAGCTTTTCAAATTCAGTTCTGTGAAGGATGGGGAAGTGAACTGAAAATCGCAGTAAATAACCTTCAGTTTTATAGCCCTTCTGAGAGGAATCTGCTTTCCAGGAAAGGTTTACCAAATCTATTTTTGACACTTTGTTTCTCTTATTTTTCTGGCACTTTACTTTTTATTCCAGGACCCCACAAATCTTTGAAGTAATAGTTTTATGCCACATATAATTGCATCATCTGTGTGAAATAATTCTCTTAATTGTGACGCCTTCTGAAAAGATTAACGAATGTAAATAGTGCTGAGGAGAATACGATTGTGCAGTGAAATATTTACTTTCATTTCCACGTTTTGGCCGTGAGCTTATGTATTGATGAAAGTCTCTGCTATCTGTGATTTGTAAGGTTTCTGTGTGAAAGGAGTATGGGGCAATTACAATTCATCGTTTCTATTAGGTTTGAATTCACACTATGAGCTGTCCTTTAATTTGGTAGGTCACATTGATGTACCTAGAACCTAGTAAATGGAAAAAACCATCATGCTGCTGCTCTACCTGCAGTTGTAGTACACAAGACCTGTGTGGCTAAATAAGGAAATTTCATTGCTGAACACCAATTGCCCCAACTAATGTGCGTCCAACTGTTTTTCAAATGTACGATGCAGCTCAAGAAATTTCTCAGTGAGCTCTTCCATTATTTGGTATCAATATTGCTTTTGTCCACCATAGCTTCTTAATCTTCAATTTACAGCTCTAAGATGGCATTGGTAGAATACATTAACAATATTTTGGGATTTGTTGTATGCTTCAGTCATTAGAGCTCTCAAGGTAGCTTGAGTCCATCCACCTGTCTGCTACATGTCTACCAGTATCTACTGTACAAGGCTGAATATGTTTTTTTTTGTCTTTTGATCGACCCTGGAACACAGATCTGATCAGCGTATTGAGTGCTGGATTCTAATGCTCTTATTAGCTTTGAGTGGGAATCGCGATTTTTACTTTGTGGCTTCTTCCCTGCGGTTTTCTTTAGTTTTGTCATGTGGTGGAATGAAGGCTGTGCTGGGCTGCACTTTTGCCAAGGCAGTGAAAAGATGATCTGCAAAGCTCTTTGTATAATCTATTTTGTGGATTTTGATAACTGTTAGAAATATGATAACCGATGCTCATTTGGAAATTTGAAGATTAGAGTCAGTGAACGAAACAAAAAAAAGGATTAATGAGTGGTGGTGAATCTGAAACTGAATAATTTCTTAACATGAAAAGAAGGAAATAGATTTTTCTTCTGTTACAAATAGAAACAGAAGATATTTCATGAGGGGCAAAGGTTCCCATTGTAAGTGCACTTCTAAGTGATGCATTAAATGGGATAAGTTGAAACCATGTAATTGAAGTTAGATATTGTGTAAGTGATGATACCAAATATACAAGTGACAAGACAGGAGTAAGTTGTGATATTTTAAGTCTCAGTTCTGAGGTGAATTAGATACAGATATTTAATGTGGTACATCTACTTTTGGATCAACCTTTTTGGGCATATTAGATTCACTGATTGTACGACAAGACTACTTCTGTTTATTGCAGATTAACAGTGCAGTGATTCTACTGTGCCTTGAACAAGTGAACGGGTTCTTTTAGAACTTTTACGGCTTTTTAGTCAGGAATAGTCAAAATAAAAAATCTTCCAGTGATGTTTGTGATGCTATTAACATAAAGAGCACAGTGCACATCACCATCTCCTTTACTGTGACATAACGATGAAATGAAGAGTGTTATGTTTCGCGGTACCTCGGTAGGTATGGACTCAAGATATGATCGACTGTACGCGGACGACTAGGCGCAAGTTGATGCAAATGGTGACACTAGATGATAGTGGACAAGCCTCAATCCCAGCTAGAGTTGCACCCCAAACTTACTGATGCAGGAAGAGAGGACACGAGGCCTTTAGTAAAAGAGCTTGTACTGTCTCAGTCCGAAGACACAAAATGGACGCAACTCATCTGTATTTATGCATTAGGAATGACCTCAACCAATCAAATGCGGAGTAGCGTACTTAAGCGTCCATCAGCCAATGAGAAGTGAGCTTATTGATAGGCGGTCTTTTTGGCTGGAAAGCAACATGGCGGAAATGGCGTGAAAAACCCGAAACTGAAACCTTAGAAAAAGCAAACCGTCTACAGTAAGTAAACGACACAGATCTTGGGGATGGAAACATTCCCAACACCTCCCCTCTTTTGAAAACTGTTAGTAACGTACAAGCTTTGGGTTCACCTGGAGGTGCTGGGGCTGACGACGTCTTCGATCTGTCTGTCTTCTCGGTCGGAGTGCCGGATCAACCAGGGTTTCGCTCTCAAAGTTTGTCTCATCTGGTTCCGTTGCATCTTGTGGTAGCCGAAATGTGCCTAGCAACACGTCAAAGGGAATTTCCACTGATGCTTCTGCTGACTCTGCGGCGTGCCGCTGGCGAAGTTGGTTGCGATGTCTCGACCAGAGGGAATCACCAATTGCTATGTCGTACAGTACCCTCCCTTGTTTTCTTACAATCCACCCTTCAATCCACGGGCTGTGCTTCGGTCGGTAGTCATGAACATACACATGGGAGCCAACTGCGAAGGGAGATCTTGCCACCGGTGTTTCGGTCTGTTTTGCATTGCTCGGAATCATGGCATTGTTGACCGTTCACAGGTTTCGACCCGTCAAGGCTTCTGCGGGGTTTGGTGGTTAGGCAGAGTTTTGTTGGGCGTGGAGCAATACACAAGTAGGAATCTCTGCAGTACCTCGACGGACGTCCCCTCCCCTCGAGCTTTAAGCAGGGCTTGCTTGAAGGTGTCAACGAAGCATTCCGCTTGGCCATTGGATTGGAGGTGGTAAGCCGGAGAGCGGATGTGCGAGATGGCATGAGAGTGGCAGAACTCAGCAAACTCACTAGACGTGAATTGTGAGCCATTGTCTGTGATGATAGACTCTGGTAAGCCATGTTGACTGAATATTTGGGTCAGGGCTTGTACCGTCTGCGTAGTCGTTGTGGGCGCCAAGGGGACGATCTCGGGCCACTTGGAAAATGCGTTGACTAGAATCAGATAGGACCAACCGTTGATAGGCCCCGCGAAATCCAGATTAAGGCGTGACCATGGACGTTCTGGCCGCGACCAAGTCACAGGTGGCGTTCTTGGGGGATTCTTGGCTGCTTGTTGGCACCAAGGGCAGCGTTTGATGAAGAACGTGATGTCACCATCCATACCAGGCCAATAAGGGAAACTGCATGCAATCAATTTCATCCGAGAGGTACCTGGGTGGGCGGAATGAAACTGGCAGAGAACACGTAAGCGGAGTGTCTTGGGCACCACAACACGGTCGCCGAACATAAGACAATCATTTACAACACAGAGTGACTCACGGTGATGGAACAATTGCTGCAACTCGTCGCTCAGTGGGTGGGCTGGCCATGTTTCTCCAACACAACAGATGGCTCCTTATAGCATTGGGTCCGCCTGTGTCGTTTGTTGGATCTCAGTGACAGTTACCGGTAGACCGCATATGGCGTGGGTCAGGTGGTGGATGGCGCAGTCATCCGTCAAAATGACGGCCTCTTCGTCAGAGGTGGGATAGTCGCTGATGAGGCGTGAGAGAGCATCAGCTTGGCCAAAATCTTGGATGCGCCTGTATTGGATGTGAAAGTTGTAACCGAGGAGAATTAGCACCCAGCGTTGGAGTCTGTTGGCTAAGTGTGCTGGGATACCTGTTTTGGAACCGAAGATGGAGAGTAGTGGTTTATGATCGGTTAACAGGGTGAACTTACGGCAGTAGATCAACTTATGGAAACGCCGTACTGCGAAAACCAATGCGAGGGCTTCTTTCTCGATTTGGCCATAACGGTTTTTTGCAGGAGTTAGAGTCCTGAAGGCGTGCATGATCGCTTTCTCGCTGCCATCAGGGAAGACATGAAGGATTACGGCACCAACACCATAGGCAAAGGCATCAGCTGCCACTACAATTGGTAACTGCGGATCACAGTGTGTTAAGAGGAGATCAGACGTGAGCATAGACTTGAGCTGACAGAAAGCTGCTTCGCACTCACCCGACCAGTTCCAAGGCACGTCCTTTCCAAGCAGGTGGTTTAGCGGCACTTGGACGTTGTGTAGCGATGGAAGGAACGTGGAATAATAACTGATCAATCCCAGGAACGAATGTAGTGAGGGAACGTCCGTCGGGGTTGGCATCTGGTGAATTGCGCGTATGTTTTCTGGATCAGGATGGTGACCAGAGGCATCAAAGATGCAGCCAAGGTACTTCACCGACCGGAGGAAGAATTGGCACTTTTCAAGCCGGAGGCGGAATCCATTATCCTGAATGTGCTGAAGAACGGCCTCGGTGTGACACCACAATCTTCGGAGGAACCAGCAACGACCAAGATGTCGTCCTGGGATGCCAGATAAGATCGTATCCATTACCTGTTGAAAAATAGCTGGGGTGGATTTGATACCCAAAGGTAAATGCGTATATTGGAAAAGGCCTCGATGGGTGTTTATAGTCAATAACTCATGGGATTCCGGTGTGACTTCGAACTGGAGGTATGCGTCAACAAGATCGAGCTTGGCAAAGAAACGGCCTCCGTTCAGGATAGTGAACAGGTCGTCTGGAACCGGCAACGGGTAGTGGTGGTCTTTCAGGGCTGCATTAAGACCAGTAGAGAAATCAGCAGAGATGCGGAGCGAACTGTTGGCCTTTCTGACGACGACGACGATAGGTGCTGCCCAAGAATAGGAGGAAAAGGGGGGTTAAGACTCCCTGGTGTTCGAGGTGGTGTAGTTCAGTGTCAATCTGCGGCAATGAGGCATATGGTACCGGTCTCTTAGGGCAGAAGACCGGTGTGGCATTAGGTTGGAGTTATAGCACAGCTTGTGTGGCGGAGCAGAGTCCCAAGCCGGGTTGGAAGACCGATGTGAATTGTTTCACAATCTGTTTGGACAGGTCAAGGGGTGCAGCAGGGGACTGCACCTGGTTGTAAATTGCATTGAGTGGCAGATCGGCCCAGCCCAGAAGGTCAAACTGGTTGAGATCTGACGCAGCGATGTAACATGCGCCGTTGAATGCTTTGACGCGGAAGGATATGCAACAGTCGAGTTGCCCCGAGAGGTTGAGGTGCCCACCACAAGCACTGATGGCAGTTTTGGAGGTATCTTGGACTGGAGGTCGCCCAAGCTTGCGCCAAATTCTCTCGGAGAGAATGGTGATGTCCGATGCAATGTCCAGCTGCAACCGGACCGGGTGGCCATTGACTTTGACCGTGATGTACTTCCTTTGGCCAGGGGCATTGACTTGGAAAGTTGCCAGCAGGCTTCGGGAAAAGGCAGCCTGCTTCGGCTTGCTTTGGGGGCCTGCATGCGGCTTGGGTGCGTCAGGTTTGTTGGCTCGTCGAGATTTGCAGTGGCCATCTTTGTGGCCGACCGCACTGCACTGGCGGCATCGATGGTGCTTCAAGGGGCAGAGCCTGACAAAATGCCAGGCCCCGCAGTGCCAACAGGGGGACGGTGGCTTTTTCTTTGAGCCGTTGTCTGAGTTCGGACCAGAATGCGACAAGCCAGAGGAAGACATGCCAGAATTGGAAGGACCGGAATATCTGGTGGCCTGGTGAACTGTATGAACTTCGGAACCCCCATGGCCCTCAGATTGGACCAAAGTGGTGTCATGCTGCAGATTGATCAACCATTGGTATTCGTCCGTGATGGCGGCGAGAGTCAGCGTAGGGTCCTGTTCCAACCGATTGAGAAGGCGCACGCGGATATCTGCAAATTTAGGAGACTAGAGACTGCATATAAAGATAAGTGCTTTGAACTGATCATCAGTGAACAATCTTAACTTGAAACGTTCACATTCATGGTTAACTATCCCAACATGTGTCAGAAAACCGCCTGATTCATTCATGACCAACTTTAAGCAACGGTAGCGTATGCTGAACAATGACAACCGATCACCGAAGTGCTGCTTGAGCAATTGAACTGTGGCATCAAACGACCTATCCGTGGGTTTATCTGGCATGATGAGGTTGCAGTACTTGTCCAGCTCTGCTGGGCCAAGTTTACGAAGCAAGAGCCGAACTTTCCATGCATCATCCTGACCAGGAAGTCAACACGAAATAGCTCCTCGTAGCGATGGAACCAGGTATCAAAAGTAACATTGGCCTCTGGGTCATACCCAAACTCGGTGATACTGTTAGCGATACCATCAACGGAAGGTGGAATACTAGTAGATGCTGCCAGTGCCAGAACCCTGGTCTGCGCGAGCATCTCCATCAACTTTAACTGCTGTTCGTGTAGAAGTTGCAACTTTTCTGGGTCCATTTTACAAACACCTCGTCGCCAATCTGTCATGTTTCGCGGTACCTCGGTAGCTATGGACTCAAAGTATGACCGACTGTATGCAGACGACTAGGCGCAAGTTGATGCGAACGGTGACACTGGATGATAGCGGACAAGCCCCAGTCCGCAGCTAGAGTCGCACCCCAAACTTACTGGCGCAGAAAGAGAGAACACAAGGCCTTTAGAAAAAGAGCTTTTACTATCTCAGTCCGAAGACACAAAATGGACACAACTCGTCTGTATTTATACATTAGGAATGACCTCGACCAATCCAGTGCAGAGTAGCATACTTAAGCGTCCATCAGCCAATGAGGAGTGCGCTTATTGATAGGCGGTCTTTTCGACTGCGAAAGCAACATGGCGGAAACGGTGTGAAAAACTCGAAACTCAAATCTTAGAAAAAGCAAACCGTCTACAGTGAGTAAACGACACAGATCTTGGGGATGGAAACATCCCCAACAAAGAGTCAGTGTCTGTCTTTTCTGTGGCGTTGCAGTCTATTGAAAGCCAAATATATTACATATTGCTCTCTGTTTTAGCTAGTGCAATGTTTAATGCAATGTTTTCAAATGCATCCTGGCTGTTTCTGTAGGTATTGGGATCTTCTTGTAATCATGCATTAACTTATTGTAAATCAGAAGAGTCTGATATTTTGCCAATGAAATAAACTATGAAACTTCACAGTCAGCAGTGAAAGTAATGCTACTTCGCCACATGACATTCCCGTAGTAGTATTTTGGAACACTTGCTGCCTCGGTGAACTGCATGCTGGTCTAACTTGTGTGCAACACAGCTCGTGTGTTAGAATAAACTGGGCTCAATGTTGAGAAACAGATCATCGACCTTGCAAGTAATCATCTGTGGATCTTAATTCCAACAGTTAAATGTTTCCTGAACAAAGGTTGACAACCAAGGTGAAAATTCTCTTCAAGGACCAATGGCCCGACTCCACAGTCAGGTTCTCTCCAAAGCAGCCAAGTTTTAACCTAACATCAAAACTCACCCATCATAAAATGGCACCAGTTAAAATTGAGATAGTAATTGATTTTGCAAAGATCTTCCAAAACTTATGAAAATGTGAAGCTTGCAAGTTCCTGAGTTACAAACAATGATGACTTTATCACACCCAGGATGACAAGTTTGCTTGGATATGAATTTTCGAATCTTTACCTGAATTGTCTTGGTCATTCGCTAAATTGAGTACACTGTTTAAAGGGGTTATGGAGGCAGGGTTGTTTGAGACAAGATTAAGTGTTGATAAAGGTGATGAGAAGTACAAAGACTAGCTACTAAAGTAACAGGGTAGCTGTTATGGGGGCTTTAACTTTGCAAATATTGACTGGAAACGCTATAGTTCAAGTACTTTAGATGGGTTAGTTTTTGTCCAATGTGTGCAAGAGGGTTTCCTGACACTTGTATGTAGATAGGCCAACAAGAGGTGAGGCCACATTGTATTTGGTACTAGGTAAAGAACCAGGCCAGGTGTTACATTTGGAGGTCGGTGAGCACTTTGGTGATAGTGACCACAATTTGGTTACATTTACTTTAGCAATGGAAAGGGACAGGTGTATGCCGCAGGGCATGGGTTATAGCTGGGGGAAAGGCAATTTTGAGGCAATTAGGCAAGATTTAGGATACACAAGATGGGGAAGGAAACTGCAGGGGCTGGGCACAATTTGAAATGTGGAGCTAGTTCAAGGAACAGTTACTGCGTGTCCTTGATAAGTATGTACCTGTCAGGAAGGGAGGAAGTGGTCGAGCGAGGGACCGTGGTTGATGAAAGAAGTTGAATCTCTTGTCAAGAGGAAGAAGGAGGCTGATGTAAAGATGAGACATGAAGACTCAGTTAGGGTGCTTGAGACTTACAAGTTAGCCAGGAAGGACCTAAAGAGAGCTAAGAAGAGCCAGGAGTCGACATGAGAAGTCTGTGGCAGATAAGATCAAGGAAAACCCTAAAGCTTTGTATAAATAGGTCAGGCATAAGAGAATGACGAGAGTTAGATTATGGCCAGTGAAGGACAGTAGTGGGAAGTTGTGTGTGAAGTCCGAAGAGATGGGGAGGTGCTAAATGAATTTTTTTTATAAGTATTCACACAGGAAAAGGACAATGTTGTCGAGGAGAATACTGAGAGGCTAGTAAGAGATTGAGGTTCATAAGGAGGAGGTGTTAGTAATTTCAGATAAGTCCCCTGGGCCAGATGGGATTTATCTTAGGATTCTCTGGGAACTGAGGGAGGAGATTGCAGAGCCTTTGGCTTTGATCTTTATGTTGTCATTGTCTACAGGAATAGTACCAGAAGACTGGAGTATAGCACATGTTGTCCCCTTGTTCATGAAGGGGAGTAGAGGCAACTGTAGTAATTATAGACAAGTGAGCCTTACTTTGATTGTGGATAGAGTGTTGGAGAGGATTATAAGAGATAGGATTTATAATCATCTAGAAAGGAATAAATTGATTAGGGATAGTCAGCACGGTTTTGTGAAGGGTAGGTTGTGCCTCACAAACCTTATTGAGTTCTTTGAGAAGGTGACCAAACAGGTGAACGAGAGTAAAGTGGTTGAGTAAAGCGTTTGAAAAGGTTCTCCATGGTAGGCTAATGCATAAAATACAGAGGCATGGGATTGAGGGTGACTTAGAGGTTTGGATCAGAAATTGGCTAGCTGTAAGAAGACAGAGGGTGCTGGTTGATGGGAAATGTTCATCCTGGAGTTCAGTTACGAGTGGTGTACTGCAAGGATCTGTTTTGGGGCCACTGCTGTTTGTCATTTTGATAAATGACCTGGATGAGGGCGTAGAAAGATGTGTTAGTAAATTTGCAGATGACACTAAAGTCGGTGGTTGTGGATAGTGTGGAAAGATGTTGCAGGTTATAGAAATACATCGATAAGCTGCAGAGCTGGACTGAGAGGCGCAAATGAAGTTTAATGTGGAAAATTGTGAGGTGATTCACTTTGGAAGGAGTAACAGAAATACAGAGTATTGGGCTAATGGTAAGATTCTTGGGAGTGTGGACGAGCAGAGAGATCTCGGTGTCCGTGTGCATAGATCCTTGAAAGTTGCCACCCAGGTTGATAGGGTTTTTAGGAAGGTATCCTGTGTGTTAGGTTTTATTGGTACAGGGATTGAGTTTCAGAGCCATGAGGTCATGTTGCAGCTGTAAAAAACTGTAGTGCGGCTGCACTTGGAGTATTGCATACAGTTCTGGTCGTGGCATTATAAGCAGGATGTAGAAGCATTGGAGAGGGTGCAGAGGGGATTTACCAAGATGTTGCCTGGTATGGAGGGAAGGTCTTGCGAGGAAGGGCTGAGGGACTTGAGGCTGTTTTCGTTGGAGAGAAGGTTAAGAGTTGACTTAATAGAGACATACAAGATGATCAGACGATAAGTTAGGGTGGACAGTGAGAGCCTTTTTCCTCGGACGGTGATGGCTAGCATGAGGGGACACAGGTTTAAATTGAGGGGTGATAGATATAGGACAGATGTCAGAGATAGGTTGTTTACCCAGAGTAGTAAGGACGTAGAATGCCCTGCCTGTAAGAGTAGTAGACATGCCAAGTTTAAGGGCATTTAAATGGTCATTGCATAAACATATGGATGATAATCGAATAGTGTAGGCTGGATGAGCTTCAGACTGGTTTCACAGGTTGGCACAACATCGAGGGCTGAAGGGCCTGTATTGCACTGTAATGTTCTATGTTCTAGATTGAAATAGTTTAGTCTTTTTCTTGAAATTGCTCTGTTTCTCAACTTTGCTGTTTTAAGACCATAAGACATAGGAGTGGAAGTAAGGCCATTCGGCCCATCATGTCCACTCCGCCATTTAATCATGTCTGATGGGCATTTCAACTCCACTTCCCTGCACTCTCCTCTTAGCCCTTGATTCCTTGTGAGATCAAGAATTTGTCAATCTCTGCCTTGAAGACATTTAATGTCCTGGCCTCCACTGCGCTCCGTGGCAATGAATTCCACAGGCCCACCACTCTCTGGCTGAAGAAATGTCTTCTCATTTCCATTTTAAATTTACCCCCTGCCCACGGGTCCTAGTCTCCCTGCCTAACGGAAACAACTTCGTAGCGTCCACCCTTTCTAAGCCATACATTATCTTGTAAGTTTCTATTAGATCTCCCCCCAACCTTCTAAACTCTAATGAATACAATCCCAGGATCCTCAGCCGTTCATCGCATGTTAAACCTACCATTCCAGGAATCATCTGTGTGAATCTCCGCTGGACCCGCTCCAGCGCCAATATGTCATTCCTGAGGTGTGGTGCCCAAAACTGGACACAGTATTCTAAATGGAGCCTAACTAGAGCTTTATAAAGTCTCAGAAGCACATCACTGCTTTTATATTCAAACCCTGTTGAGATAAACGATAACATTACATTCGCTTTCTTTAATCACGGACTCTACCTGAAAGTTAACCTTTAGGGAATCCTGGACCGACAGTCCCAGATCCCTTTGTACTTCTGCTTTACAAATTTTATCACCGTTTAGAAAATAGTCCATGCCTGTGTTCTTTTTTCCCCAAGTGCTAAACTTCACATTTGCTCACGTTGAATATCATCAGCCATTTCCTGGACCACTCTCCTAAACTGTCTAAATCTTTCTGCAGCCTCCCCACCTCCCCAGTACTACCTGCCTGTCCACCTATCTTCGTATCATCGGCAAACTTCACCAGAATGCCCCCAACCCCTTCATCCAGATCAGTAATATCTTAAGTGAACAGCTGCAGCCCCAACACTGAACTCTGCAGGACACCACTTGTCACTGGTTGCCATTCCAAAAAAGAGCCTCTTATCCCAACTCTCTGCCTTCTGTCAGACAGCCAATCCTCAATCCAAGCCAGTAGCTCACCTCGAACACCATGGGCCCTAACTTTACTCAGCAGCCTCCCATGAGGCACCTTATCAAAGGCCTTTTGGAAGTCTGTATAGATAACATCCACTGGGTTTCCCTGGCCTCACCTACTTGTTACCTCTTCAAAGAATTCTAACAGGTTTGTCAGGCATGACCTCCCCTTACTAAATCCATACTGACTTGTTCTAATCTGACCCTGCGCTTCCAAGAATTTAGAAATCTCAACCTTAAAAATGAATTCTAGAATTTTACCAACAACTGAGGTTAAGCTAATCGACCTATAATTTTCCGTCTTTTGTCTTGAGCCTTTCTTAAACAAGGGGGTTACAACTGCAATTTTCCAATCATCTGGGAGTTGGAACCTGCTTTCCCTCTCTTTCTCAATCCATTCTCCTTTTCTGGATCTACATTATCTATAAACCCATTCCACGAAATAATACCTATCTCAAGCTTTTGGAAGAATATCTACTGCATTTTGTTATTGTACTAACTATCCTTCCTAGTTATTTCCTGCATTGTCTCTCACTCTTTGCGTCTGCTAAATGATTGTTGCTTTTTGCCCAAAAGTGAACCAACTAGCAAATTCCAGTTTTGAAACTTGGCTTTAAAAAAATTCCTTCTGCATTTGTCAGTTAAAAGAAAAGTTGCTGTTGGTGTGAACTGATCACCGATAATTATTTAAAATGATTCATTTGAAAACATTTAATTATCAGTCTCTCTTTGGGATGATGGGTCAGCGACAGTAGGCAGGCACATTTGCTGAGATGTATTGCCGCTAATGCTAGTGCAATGTAAGCTATGATTTTCGTCTTGTATTTTTGTGCCATTATTTAAGTAAAGCATCATCAAACTGCTGTGCCTTTACAAAAACATCTTGACTATTGTGTGTGACAAATGTATCTGTATATTGGGGATGACGTTTTGTTGTGTAATGTATTTAACGTTAATTTTGAAGCATGATTTTGATACATCAATAACAGAAGCAGCACTCTGCTTACTATGTGGGGGGTGCTGGCATTGATCCAGGACCCCCATCAGTGCTGATTGCATACTTCACTCAGAAGTCTCCTCCCTTTTGTGTACGCTTTTCTGTGTTACCTACATTTGCAACAGATCTGGGAATGTTACAAAGCATCTGGCTGCTGTGCAATGTTGTTTAAGATACAGATTGAAAATGACAGGATAAGACTATTTACTGTCCCAGTATGATGGTAGAAGAGGGAGAAGAGTGCCTGTGCCAATCTCTTATTTGCTGGGCACCTGCATACTTGATTAATTTGGTCTGGAGGATTGCACTGACAGAGGAACATGGACACTAGCTAAGAAAGTGGAATTGAAAGAGCTGATCAGTATTTCAGTTTTTTTGTTTAATTTTGGCTTCATTCTACATGATGTCTGTCTGGAAACGACAAAGCCTTCTCCAATGGAACGGTGATTTACATGGTACAATGTCCCTTTTGATCTCTTTTGTTTGGGCAGTGCTGTTGTTGTATTTTCCCTAATTTGACAACCACATTTTAATGGTAAATGGTTTGAAAATGTAACAAGATTTTCGGGAGTTTCAAATACTGATTTTATTTTTTGTCATTGTATTTTTGCAGATTCTGAGCGTACAGCATTTCTAGTTTCAGACTGCACTTACTTGCAGCAGCTTGTAAGACAGTGAGAACGAGGCTGCCAACGGCTGCTGGTGCCAAGCTGTCGGATGATGCATAAAATCAGGCCACTGGTGGTGTTCCTGTGCTTCCTACTACTTGCTAATGCTGAAGGTAAATCTACTCTAACCTTATTTTGTGGGATTTCTTGAACCCTCCTCTCCCCTTGTACAGGCCCTTGCACACCCTTCTTAAACTCCTCCAAATTATAACAGAAGGTCTGCAGGGATACATAAGCCTATCTTTAGATCTTGCTGCCATGTTTTTTTCTTCGCACAGTTGGAAGTGGAGCTGCATCAGAAATATGACTGCTGTGCATGTTTTCATTGTTTCTTGTCACAATCTCACATGCTTTCAGAATCCACTGTCTGCAAGAAACTACCAATACCATATACTGTCTCGTCCAGGCAGGCACACTATACAGCTGTCTTGTGTACCCTGATACTGGGAGCAACATGAACAGCGGGGAAAATTTCACTTATCACTTTAGCAAAACTTTCCATGTTCAGCAAACCCAGTGCTGCACCACTTTGATGTGACGTACTTCAGTTAATTCTATGGACCCAGATATTTACAATCCTCTCTCAGTATTGCAGTTCTTTATTTCTAGGATATTATGTTGCACTGAACTCCCTTTCAAGTTTGTCACCCAGGGTTAGCAAAAGGTAACCTCAAGTAAGAAGAGAGACATTTTTTGCTGTAATTTGGAAGTGACTTACGAATTTGTGTTCTTAAATGCAATGCAGGTCTACTTTTTTGAATCAAGGGTTTTGTTTCGTGTGATCTGTCCTCTCTTCTCCATTTTGATTCTCTTTTTAATGTGAGAAACAAATGATTAACACCCGCGTATTGCATGATGGTCCTGACTCTTTCAGTGGCATTGGCACTTGAGTTAAAAGAAGGTTCCTGTTGCTCAACAGCTTGCCTGTTACCCTTTGACTATAATGAAAGGAAGATGAGCCTAAAGGCTGAAGAACTATGAGATTGTTGTATCAGTAGTTGACAGCACTGGCCTATTAATATATTATAAAATGAACACACATTTATGGTTTGTTGGAAGTGGTAGCAAAAAGCCTGCGCAAGAAGCTTCCGCTATGTGGGATCAGAGTACAGTAACCATATGCCACTTGCATTGCGATGCATTCACTGCTCTGTTGAGCCATCTGCAGTCTCGTTGCCAGAGATTTCTGCCAAGTGTACTGGTCTCAGTATAAAAGCTCAGCAATTTCAAGCTTAAAATAAAGTTTCTATGCTTTAAGTCTTCCAATTTTCTTTGAAACTTCAGCAATAATGTTTCAACTTTGTGAAAAAAAACGACAAAGTAGTAGAAAAAAAACATGTGGAGTGCAAAGGCTTTTTATAAATGTGAAAGTGATATGAGAATACATATTTCTGTTCAATATTGATATTGAGAATACCTAATTGACAGCATTATTAGTAAAAACTGCCATAAACGTGTGCGAGAAAATAATGCAATATGTAATAGTTTGGGATCTAATAGCGGTCAATTGATGACAGCACTACATTACATTTGTGAAAAGGAAATGCTGCTTTCTAAAGGGGCAGTGAATGCAAACGTTTTCTTATTGGGTCTGTTTGTGCTGAAAACACCATAAAATGCTCAGTGGATAGTTGACAGTTTTTTTTAAAGGATAGAAAGGGGACAGTGACAGAAATAGAAAGAAGGGTTCTTAACATTTGAGTGCTGACAGCTGATGTTAATTCAGTTGATCTGATATTTTTCCATCATATACTGGACGGATTGACATTACAGCTCAATGCATCTGCTTCAGCAGCTGAATTAGTACATCCACGTCTAGTTGCATTGGATGAATAGAGTAGTAATTTCTTATCTGTTTAAAATGAAGCTATGGAAGAGCCATTTATTTCTCTTGTTGTCTCTGATTGTGTGCTTGACAGTACTGAGACACTGCAGTAATGTGACTGAATGATGTCATTTGGTGGTATTGGTCATTTGAATGTCATTGCTGGTAAGATGTTGTGTTTACATTCTGAAACATAAGTTTCATAGTCCTTGTGTGTCTTTTTTTCAATCTGCAAGAGCATGCCAAAACACTTGGTTTGACTAAACTGTAAGAATTGTTTGAGATTGATCAGTTATAGATCATACAATCCCTACAGTGTGGAAATAGGCCCTTCGGCTCGACAAGTCCACACCAACCCATCCCCCTGTAACCCAGCTGTCCTCCACCTCCCGGCAACGGGCAATTTAGCATGGCTAATCCACCTGACCTGCACATCTTTGGTCAGTGGGAGGAAACTGGAGCACCCAGAAGAAATCCATGCAGACACAGGGAGAACGTGCAAACTCCACACAGTTGTCTGAGGGTGGAATTGAACCCAGGTCGCCAGTGCTTTGAGGCAGCAATGCTAACCACTGAGCCCCTGTTAGGCAAATTAAGAAAAGAACAGACGTGAAATAGGTAGAATTGGGAAGTAAAAATTAGATAAGGTTTTTAAAGCTAGTTTGAAATGTTTGGCTGGGCCTCCAGGCTTGGATGCTATAGTTGGCCTCTCTTTTTAGTGAAAGAAAAATGGGACTGCCTGCTTTTCTTTGTCCTTAATGACCCATTAAAATCAAATAAACACAGGTATTTGAAAGGAGTGATTCACAGGAATATGATTTTGTTGGCTGGCAGATTACGCAGAACAACACTCTTCTATCTAAAATAAGTGACAAATTTGAAGGCTTTGAAATGAATGGCAGAACTAATTTAGTAATCTCTTATGTCTGACCACACACATAACTGCATCATAATATTTTTCCATAAAACCTGAGAAATACTTTGTGAATAGTCACATTTTGCATAGAAACTGTCAATATTTGAAAAAAGTCAGACCCTAGATTAACATGGTAGTTGAAGTAACAATTTATTAACATGTAGAAAATTAGATTGCTATTTTAACACAGAAATCTGCAAACTGTTCAATTTTCAAATTAATGACTTGTGGATAAACTGACTCAGAATGAGCTCAATGAAACAGTAATAAATGTATTTGCAGGTTGTTTGATGTTGTGTTCATTAGTGGCACTTCTCAATCTGCATTTTGTATATCAATAATGTAATGAAGTGTTGATTTAAGCCTGTTCTATCGCCTATTGGATAAACACTTGGAGCAGGGGCAGATAATGTATCTAAGGGGGTGACAACAGCAAAGAATTAGTTTGAGATAGCAAAGTGTGGAGCCGGATGAACACAGCAGGCCAAGCAGCTTCTGAGGAGCACAAAAGCTGTCATTTCGGGCCTCGACCTTTCATCAGAAAAGGGGGATGGGGAGAGGATTCTGAAATAAATAGGGAGAGAGGGGGGAGGCGGACCAAAGATGGGGAGAGGAGAGTTTGGGTGGGGAGGTAGGGAGGGGACAGGTCATTCCGGAGAGGACGGACAGGTCAAGGGGGCGGGATGAGGTTAGTAGGTAGAAAATGGAGGTGCGGCTTGAGGTGGGAGGAGGGGATAGGTGAGAGGAAGAAAAGTTAGTGAGGCGGGGACGAGTTTGGCTGGTTTTGGGATGCAGTGGGGGGAGGGGAGATTTTGAAGCTGGTGAAATCCGCGTTGATACCATTAGGCTGCAGAGTTCCCAAGTGGAATATGAGTTGCTGTTCCTGCAATCTACGGGTGGCATCATTATGGCACTGCAGGAGGCCCAGAATGGACATGTTGTCTAAAGAATGGGAGGGGGAGTTGAAATGGCTCGCGACTGGGAGGTGCATTTGTTTATTGCATACTGAGCGTAGGTGTTCCGCAAAGCGGTCCCCAAGCCGTTGCTTGGTTTCCCCAATGTAGAGGAAGCCACAACGGGTACAGCGGATGCAGTATTGGCGGATGTGCAGGTGTACATCTGTTTGATGTGGAAAGTCATCTTGGGGCCTGGGATGGGAGTGAGGGAGGTGGTGTGGGGGCAAGTGTAGCACTTCCTGCGGTTGCAGAGGAAAGTGCCGGGTGTGGTGGGGTTGGAGGGGAGTGTGGAGCGGACAAGGGAGTCGTGGAGAGAGTGATCTCTCCGGAAGGCAGGCAAGGGTGGGGATAGAAAAATGTCTTTAGTGGTGGGGTCGGATTGTAGATGGCGAAAGGATGATGCGTTGCATCCGGAGGTTGGTGGGGTGGTATGTAAGTACCAGGGGGATTCTGTTTTGGCGGTTATTGCGGGGGCGGGGTGCGAGGGATGAGTTGGGGGAAATGCGGGAGACATGGTCGAGGACGTTCTCGACCACTGCGGGGGGAAGTTGCGGTCCTTCAAGAGTGAGGACATCTGGGATTTATGGGAGCGGAATGCCTCACTCTGGGAGCAGACGCGGCGGAGATGAAGGAATTGGGAGTAGGGGATGGAATTTTTGCAGGAATGTTGGTGGGAGAAGGTATATTTTAGGTAGCAGTGGGAGTCGGTGGGCTTGAAATGGACATCACTTTCTAGGTGGTTGCCTGAGAAGGAGACAGAGAGGCCCAGGATGGTGAGGGATGTGTTGGAGATGGTTCAGGTGAACTTAAGGTTGGGGTGAAGTGGATGAACTGTTTGAGCTCCTCTTGGGAGCACAAGGTGGCGCCGATGAAAGACATTTTTTCCCACCCCGCCCTTGTCTGCATTCCGGAGAGATCACTGTCTCCGTGACTCCCTTGTCTGCTCCACACTCCCCTCCAACCCCACCACATGCAGCACTTACCCCTGCAACTGCAGGAAGTGCTACACCTGCCCTCACACGTCCTCCCTCACCCCCATCCCAGGCCCCAAGATGACTTTCCACATCAAGCAGATGTTCACCTGCTCATCCACCAATGTGGTATACTGCATCCACTGTACCCGTTGTGGCTTCCTCTACATTGGGGAAACCAAGCGTCGGCTTGGGGACTGCTTTGCAGAACACCTACGCTGGGTTCACAATAAACAACTACACCTCCCAGTCGCAAACCATTTTAACTCCCCCTCCCATTCCTTAGACAACCTGTCCATCCTGGGCCTCCTGCAGTGCCATAATGATGCCTCCCGTAGGTTGCAGGAACAGCAACTCACATTCCGCTTGGGAACTACGTAGCCCAATGGTATCAATGTGGATTTCACCAGCTTCAAAATCTCCCCTCCCCCCACTGCTTCCCAAAACCAGCCAAGCTCGTCCCCGCCTCCCTAACCTGTTCTTCCTCTCACCTATCCCCTCCTCCCACCTCAAGCTGCACCTCCATTTCCTACCTACTAACCTCATCCCGCCCCCTTGACCTGTCTGTCCTCTCCGGAATGACCTGGCCCCTCCCTACCTCCCCACCCATACTCTCCTCTCCACCTATCTTCTCCTCTATCCATCTTCGGTCCACCTTCCCCTCTCTCCCTGTTTATTTCAGAATCCTCTCCCCAACCCCTTTTTCTGATGAAGGGTCTAGGCCGGAAACATCAACTTTTGTGCTCCTAAGATGCTGCTTGGCCTGCTGTGTTCATCTAGCTCCACACTTTGTTATCTCGGATTCTCCAGCATCTACAGCTCCCATTATCTCCGAGACAACTAGTTTGGATTGCTGGAGCACAAGTTGATAGTGGTCCCCTTTAGTGCTGTACACGTCTGTGTATCTTTTACATTTTCATTAATTGTTAATATGCAACCTGGAACAGACTCTGCCTGACTGATTGTCACTGTCGTTCAACCATATTCAAACACTTTACAAAGGCAAAATGAAAGAATTGAATAGAATGTACAGCACATGGACTGGCTATTGAGTCCAGCTGGCCTATGACGGAGTTTATGCTCTATGTGAGTCTGCTGTTCTGTTCCAACAAGCCACTTGGTGAAAGATGAATTCTAGCTTTGAGAGGACAGAGTCAGTCCTGCATTTATTTCGGAAGTAAAACATTATAAGCATACATCTCCTGATTTAACTGCACCACAGATTTACTAAGTGGCTCATTTTAGGTATCTTTCTGCATGTAATGACTCCCCTCCCAGGTAAGTGTGATGTCCTCACCTTGGGGTACAATTTACACCACCCTGTACCTTAATTCATCAAACCCTGTCTGAATATCTTTCTGTTTTCCTTTTGTACATTTGTCTTAAATGTATTGTTGTTGTTCACCTCAACTATTCTATGTTCACTTTCTAGCTAATCTCTGCTTGCTGATTGGAATTATTAGAGAATTACTTATATTTAGGACTTCAGCTTTAGACTCTTCCCAAGTGAAAGGATCTGCTCTGTGCCTACACTTTCCAATGCTCTTGTAATTCTTGAGACCTGCATTAGGTTACTCCCTGCAGAAGGAAATAGATTTTGGCCTGTTCAGTCTTTGCTGACATTAATATCCTCCCAGCTTTAGTGTAATTTTTGTGAATTGCCTTTTGTACCTTTGCCAGTAATGCCACAGGAATGATTTTCCCATCAGTGACGTGAATTGGACGATGGGATGATCCTGCTTGGGTTATGCCTTGGTCTCCCGGCTGCCATGAGACTTTATGACATTGGCCTGCTCCTTCATTAGTGGATGGGAATTGAAATATATCCTAGCCTGAATTGCATGTCATTGCAATAGCTGCTACCTGTTTTTGACAATAAAAGACTGAAAAGAGCCTGAGCTTCTGATTGACAAGGGTGAACAGCAGGCTGGGACCTGGGGTATGGTAAAACGAGGTTGGTTATGAAATCTTCTGTACTCTGTCATATTTTGACTAAACTTGCACTGTCTATTTAGCATAAAAAAAAACTGCTTGAGTGCTGCTTGTCTGTTCCTGCCAGGTCAGAGCTGGTCAACCTCTCAGAGCTCCCGATGGACGTCCACCCCAGTGAGTTTCTCACAGTCAGAAGGCAAGTTCTTAATATGTTGCCAGCGAAATCAGTGCACCCTCCTGAGGAGCGCATTTGCATTTGCTTACCCGATCTCTGCACTTACCACAGTTGTCTTAAGTTTGATTTAAATGAGGTTTCATGTAATTTGAATATTAGATTGACATCTTAAAACAAATTGTTTATGGACATGACCTTCTCTTAGAGCAACTACAGAGCTGTAGGGAACAGGCTACATTCTTCACTCAGAAAATGAGAAAATAACTTCCCTTTAGGGAAGGAAACTGCCACCCTTACCTGGTCTGGCCTGCATGTGACTCCAGACACACAGCAATGTTGTTGACTGTCACCTGCCCTCTGGGCAATAAAGGATGGGCAATAAATGCTGCTTGGCCAGTGATGCCCTCATCCCGTGAATGAATGAAGGAAATTGGATTCAAACAATTCTATCCCATCCACTCCTTGCAGGAAAACAGACTCATCACTACACTGTTTGATGATGTCAGTTCCAGCAGTTTCACATTGAAGAATAACATGAAACAGGGCTAGGTCTTAGCTTTCGCTCAGTTTGGTGTAATCTTCTTTATGTTTTTGACATTCACCTTCCTTGCAGACCTCAACGAGTCTCCTGGCACACTAGGTCAAATGGCAACTTCTATAATCTATTCAGGCTGAAAGTAAAGACAAATAAACCTTGTGTTCTGTCCTTGACATTGTGCTTATCTCTGTTCTCTCTGACTGTAAGTGTCAAGAAAATCGTGGCCTTGTAAGAAACTGTTGCGTTTCCACTCTTGCTCACACTGTATTGTACACCCCAGAAGTGAGGAAGAAGTTCTTCTCTTGGTTAATATTGATAAATGTTCTGTCCTTTGATGCAGAACTTGACAAATATGCAGGGAAAGGAAATGCTACCTTTGATTGACTCTCAAATGTAAAAGTTCTGGTTTACGATCAGGAAAACTACTGATTTTTAGCTGGGTCGAATCACCCTCAGATCCCTGCTTCTGACACTGGACTTATATAGGAATATGAAATGAAGGCAGTAAACAGGTGTTTCGGGGGCAAAAGAATCGCTTACGTTTATTAAATGCAAAATAAAGTATATTAGAAGAAATAAAAGGCAAATGCAAAACACTGAAATTAACACTATCACTTATATAAAGGACCGTACTTAAATACTCTATTAAATTAAACAAGGGTTAAATACTATTAGAAGCTAAACAACAGATTTTTAATCACCAGAAACTTTTATCAGGTTTCATACCGTTGGAGTTCCCTGCACTGTCACCAGCCATCTTCCCGTCCATGTTAGCTAGGTTGAATACTTTGGGATCTTGAGAATATAAACTCACCACTGGGGATAAACTCAGTCTTAAAATACAGATCTGGTTGGGCATGTTTTGGGTTTATCCAGTGAGTACTTTGTTTCTCTTACTTTGTAGCGGTTTTGTGAACCGGTTTTCACCTCAGGATGTGTCTGAGGCCTTGTCAATGAGGTCAGTGGTTTCCGGAGGCCCTTGATTTTCAGGTCTCTTGGTTGGGTCAGTGGTTTTGGTTCCCCTGGTATGGAACCGGCCTGTGTTGGTAGGTTTTGAGGGATAGCTGTGATGATAGTTCTCACTGAGAGTAGCTATCTGGGAATTGTCTTCTGGACAAGGATCTGGGGATGGATCTCAGGGTAGTAGCTCTTTCGGAACCCTCTCCTAGGGCTAGCTGCAGGATTAGTTCCTGGGGAAAATAGCTGTCTTGGATCCCTCTTCTGGAGGTAGCTGTGCAGATAGCTCTTGGTGGGGTAGCTCTTCCAGATGAGGCTGGGCCCAACAGTTATACTAATTGCGGGTCTCAATACAAAATCTGCTCTTCCCATATTGCAGTTCCCTTTTGAGGCAGCTGGCTTCTTGATAGTTAAGAATCGGTGTAAATGTATTTTGATTAAGTGGATTGTCCATAGCTGTGTGCATGAATATTGATGGACGCTGAATGTCTGTCTGGTATGTGCAGAGACCGTATTCTGACTGGGTGGAGTTTCTGTCTTGTTGGTTGTTCTTTTAGAGTGGATGTGTGTATTGGATTTTTGGGTTGAACCATGGTTCCAAGTAGCTATCCGGCTGTGTAATTTTCCTGGAGCATAGCCCAGCTGCTTTCTTTTTTTAACTTTTAAAAGTGAGTTTCAAAGTCCAGGATTTTGGTCCAGGATTTCAGAATATGGGGATTTTTGCTCAATCCTACACAAACCCTAGACAGAATAACACTAGGTTGTCTCTTGGACCAAGATGACAAAGACCTGTGTTGTCAGCACTTTGCGATATGCCCATGAAACATGGTTGACCTCCAGTGACCAACAGAAGCTCAACTGTTTTCATCTTTGATTTCTATGGGACATGCTGGCTGTATCACTATCATAAGTGTGGCAGTCCTCTCAAAGCTAGGTCTCCCAAATGAGTTTGTACTTACAGAAAGAGGCTCTGGCCTAACTACAGTTTGGAAGGTAGTCATGACCAAAGATTTTCTGAATGGGAAGATATCTGAAGCCAGACAACCAAAAACTTGCACAAAGCTCAGCTTCAGGCATACTTGCAAGCAATGTGCTGTGTCTGTAGTTACTTGGCCCATGCTCCAGCACTGCAAAGGGGAATCCACAATGACACTAGCTTCATGTGTGGCACTTGTGGTTGAGGATTAGCTTCTTCAACCAATGTTGGATTGTTGTCTCCTTGTCCCTTAGCTGTCGGGGATGGAATGATGCCAGAGCAAAAAAAATTCTCAGAAATATTTCTGCAGTCCTTCGTAGTTTAATACATAGTGCATTGACAAACCAAGTCAAATGTATCTCTGCTTCATGGGTCTGGCTGTAATTGGAATTGAACAGCATTCGTGTCAGTCCCTCAGTGTCTGGTATCTAATGATTCACTGTCTTTAAAATTATTAGATCTAAGCCAGAACATTTTCCAAAGTTATTCTGATTGACTTCCACACTTCATCAGGAGCACACTCAGTTCCTTGCTTATTTCCTCAATTGTAGTCCATCTATTCCTTCCCTCAAATGAATGGTTGCCTGCTTCTTTCCCAATTACACAGTTCATCTACTGCCACTTGTTTGAATTGTACAGTCCAGCTCTGTTCCTCATGTATGTTCAAGGTCTGCTTTCAGACTCATTTCTTGAAATGTACAACCAGTTCCTCATTGTCACTTAGTATGGTCCAGGATTCTATACTAAACAAGAATGATTGACGACAGTTTATTGCAAAGAGTTGATCTCCAGCGACAGGTAGGTGGCTATAAAACATTCTGTCTCTCACTCTGTCACTCTGCCTGTCTCATTCTGTCTCACTCTCTCTCTCTCTCTCTCTCACTTTGTCTCACTCACTGCCTCTCTCTCTCACACTCACTCCCTCTCACTCTGTCTCATTCTTCGCACTGTCTCACTTGGTCTTACTCTTCTCACTGTCTTACTCTCTCAGTCTCTGTCTCACTGTCTTTCTGTCTCACTCTGTCTCACTTTCTCGGTCTCTCTCTGTCTGCCTCTTGCTCTGTCTCACTGTCTCACTCTGTCACTCTCTCACTCTTTCTCTCTCTCTCACTCTGCTGCTCAGTCAGTCTCTCTCTCTCTGTCTCTGTCTCATGCTCTCACGCTGCCATTCTCTCTTAGATGCATGCACATATACACACACACTCAAAAAATGTTGGAGTTAATTCGTTCCGCTTGAGTTGCTGAGATAATTTGTATGATTCTTAGACTGGCCAAAATTTTGCTTTACTTTCTCCAGCTGCGTCTGCTTGTTTTCAAGATACACATGGTGGCTGGTTTGTTTACAACAGGCCACTGACTTATCAGTTAAAATTCACAGATTACAACAAATGCTGAAGAAAAGAAAAACTGGTTTTCTTTAGATCTAGAATGGGTTTTGATGGCAAAAAACAAAGAGACAGCTCCTGGGCTGGTGGACATCAAAATACTTAAATCTTTTTCCCAGCCTCGAGCTGTTTGGTTGCATGAAAATCAGTCACATGACTGTTGACAGGCATAAGGCTTTTGTGATCAAAACTGACCACTAGTCCATAGACCAATCGAGTTCTAGTTGGCATGCAGCTGTGTTTGTTCACAGAACTCCTGAGGATCCAGTTTGTTTTCAACACATAATTTACAGCAGGTTGCACAATGCTTGCCAGAAGTGTCACATTACTTGCTTTACAAAACACGTAGCAATCCTTTAGAACACTGGTTTTAAAATAGTTCTTTCCCCATTTCAGTCCATTATTTTGCACAGCTAAAAAATACAGTCTTAATGTACATGTATGTCTGCTTATGCATGAGCAGATGCGTAGAGATTCACATCTGTGCATAGTATTGTGGGTGATGGTTCTGTTTTATTTAATTTTATGTGATGCCTTGCTTATTTTTGCTGATACCATTTCTTTCAAATTGCCTGAAAGTGATTGAGTGTCCTGTTTGCTCTAGGTCGAGGATGTATCATGTGCTAAAAGCAATAAGAAAAGGTTGTTTCCATTGTTTGTAAAAATATGCCTGCTAAGTGTCGGAATGATTGCTCAGGAAGAAGGAAGAATGTTCCCATTTTTCAGCTTACCCTGATGCTGCGGGTTTAATAATTGAACTGAACATTGCCAAAGGCAACTGTGCCTCTACTAAATAGCAGCGCAGCAATGACTGTGAAATAACAGACTTAAATTGATTGGGCGGATTTGGCATTAACAGGGCTCTGTTGGGAGCAAGGCCAAATTAAACCAGTACAGAGAACTTCACCTCTTGTCACACTTTCTTAGGCAGAAGTCATTCACTGTAGTTGATTTACCAGTAGGATGCATTGTTGTCTTGAGTGTACCTCAATAGAAAATCGCTCAGTTTCGAACAGGAAATATTTCAGCAACCAATGGTAGCCACTTTGTGCACAATGTTAACTTGTTGGAGTAATATTATTGTAATATAAACTGATAGGTTTGTAGAGATTCCAGTTATCAATGGATTTCTAGTTTGCTGTTCCAGTCCAGTTTTATAACCCACTGACATCAGTGCAGTAGGTAGCCCACTGTTAGATTATCAAAAAGAAATCATTTGAAAGCTCATTGTGACGCACCTGGAACATTCTTCACCTAGGTGCAGTAGTGTTGCTTCAGGGACTCTTTCTTGCAGAGTGAGCTGCAATGTTTCAGATGCATATTGCTGCAATAGGGCTTCAGAAGACAAGGCAGTGGCCAGAATGTTCCAAGTATAATCTGATGATAACGGGCATTGCTCTCACCAGCTGACTGGATCGAAAATTTTGGACCATCCCTGCTATTTTTTGAGATGAAGTGACAGTAAGTCAAGTTCCTTGGCCCCAATGCATACTGTTTATGACATTTGACATCAGTGTGGTGTGATATTTTCCTCCCCCTGTCGTCCTAGAAAATATCATTCCTATCACTCTTCCTTTCTTCCTTTCTTCCTTTCTTCCTTTCTTTATTTTGTTATTCCTTTCTTTATTCCTTTCTTTATTCCTTTCTTTCTTTATTCCTTTCTTTATTCCTTTCTTTATTCCTTTCTTTATTCCTTTCTTTATTCCTTTCTTTATTCCTTTCTTTATTCCTTTCTCCTTTTCTCCCTCCTCACCCCACTACTTTTTCATAAGGTTCTTCCTTAAGTTCCTTCAAGAAAGATTTTTTGAATTTGTGGAATCAACATCCTGGGAGCTACCATTGACTAGAAATTGAACTGGCCTAGATACATAGATACAGTGGTTACAAGAGCAGGTCAGAGGCTCTGAATATTGCAGTGAGTGACTATCTTCTTAACTCCCCAGTGCCTGTCCACCATCAACAGGGCTCAAGTCAGGAATGTGATGGAATTATCTCCACTTGCCTGGATCGGTGCAACTTCAACAATAATTGAGAAGCTTGACACCATCCAGGACAAAGTCATCTATTTGGCCCACATCCACAAACATCCATTCCCTTCCCCAATGACACTAAAGTAGTATTGTGTGTCATCTACAAGACGTACTGCAGGAATTACAGAGCAACTTTCAACCCTACAGCTACTCGCGTCTTAAAGGACAAGGGCAGCAGGCACATTGATAACAGACACAGATCACTATCTGCAAGATCCCCTCCAAACCACTCACCACTTTGACTGGGAAATATGTTGCTGTTTCTTCAGTGTCACTGGTCAAGATCCTGGAACTCCCTCCCTTATGGCATTAAGCGTCTACCTACAGCACGTGGACTCCAGTGGTTCAAGATCATGATTCCCCATCACCATCTCAAGGATAACTGGGGATGACCAATAAATGCTGGCCCAGCCAGCATTACTCACATCTTGTAAATTGATTTTTAAAAAGTCCTTCAAAAAGGATGTCATTTCGCCCATGGAATCTGGACTGGTTCTTCGGAAGAGTAATCAAAGTTGCTGATGCTGTTTCCTCATCCCTGTAATATTTTCTCCATCAACATTGATCTAATTCTCTGTTAATTTTACACTTCAAATTGAGGGCAATGTGTTTGACACCCACATGCCACGCTGTATAAAAACATCTTTCGTCACCTTGTGTATTTGTTCCAGATCTTCCAATCACTGTAAGTTTGTGTCCTCAGATTATTGATTGTTTAGCCTTTGGAAATAATTTCTTTTTATTTACTTTCACTGAAGCCTTCATGATTTTAAATGCTTGTACATCTCAGCTTTCTTTGCTGTCAGGAGACTCAGCCCATCTTCTCCTCTGTTTCATTGTAACTGTACATTTTGGTAGATCTCCTCTGCACATCTCCATCTCCTTGGTATCCTTGAAATGTGGTGCCTAATGCTCCTGCTGGGGCTGAACCAGTTTTTATTAGACCAGCTTGGCTTAATATCCTGCCTTTTTAACTCAATGCCTTTAATTATAAAACCTATGTTTTATTAGCTGCTGTGTGAAACTGTCCTGCTAGCTCCATTGCTCTATAAGGATCTGTTATTTGTGCAAATGTGACTGATTTCATCAGTTACTTCCTAAAGTACTGCAGCATAATTAATCCAGCATTAGCACAATCATAGCACAAATGTCATTGAATTGATAATTCATCAGTCTGGTGTTCTGGAGAATGCTACTCTTACATTTTTACACCAATTATCTTGCTTAAAGGCAGTCGATGCTGCATGTAGAACAGATTTTCAATTTTGGGTTTCCAAAAATGCCTGAAATCTTCCAAGAAATGTTAGAAATACTTTAGTGATTTTTTTTCTAAATGGATGAGCAGTGACCTTCCCAGTCTGTACTTGACATCATTTTCTCCAAGTAGCACACTCAATTATTCAGCAGTCACCAACCCATGGTATATGTGTAGTTCTCCTTCAAGGCAGAGATAGGAAGTGGACCTGCAAGTCTACCACAGCCAGAATGGGGATTGAATCCTACATTCTTGCCTTTATTCTCACTCATGTTGGCTCTCTTGTCAACTAAACACAAGACCCTTCTCTTTATTAAAGAATTTTCCCTGTCCTGTTTGACCACCACCATTGTTTTCGTTATTATCCTCCAGTTGGTCGAATTGTCCAATTTTCTAAATATGTAATCCTTTTTGTTTGGGTATTTATTTATGTCAAATGTGATCACTGTTAAAAAGTAATATCATGCGAGATTGAATATTTTTGAATTTATGTTGAAAGCTGCTCTTGGTGCATGGCAAATACTCATCAAGCAACTTATTGTCACAACTGTGTTTAGATATGTCAGACATTTGTGACCACTTCTCATTTAAATGAAGTGTGCCTCTGTTGCACCGTTCTTTGATTGGGGTTCATCTGTTATACCCTAATATTGATAATAACATGAATATAAGTAGATGAAGACCTATGAAGTCACCTGAAACATTAGACAGGATGGTGATTGATAGCTCTTGAAGTGATTCACATTTAGCATTATATTTGTACCAGAACTGTCCAAGCAGCAAAGTAGAAAGACTCTGAATAATTCCAAAACTGTAGACTTATCAATTTCACGTTGCATCACGACTTCCAAGTGTCTTGGTTCAAAGTCAGTTTGAATTACATGGGGTCAATCACCATATTCAGCTTACTAGAATAGTTTGTTTACCTGAGAGTGCATGACTGGGTGGCAGTATGCTGCTGAGAAAGCTAATGGTGAGTTGGAGAATACCTGCCATGTGTTGGATGTTCAACAAGGAGCTCAGCTCTCATTCTGAATAAGTAATAAGCATTGCAGTTAAGTGAGGAAATTTTAAGTAAGTTTCTAGAAAGCAACTTTGATATTTTATTAAAACTGAAAATGTTTCTTTCTACAGCCTAAAGCTTGTGTTTTCATGCAATTTAGCAGTCAAATATGTTACTTAGTTAAAATATATTACTTTGCTTTCGACCAGCTTAGTCAATAGGATGAAGTCAATAGGTTCATGTTATGGAGTCTTTTTGCACATGCTATGTCAGTGGCAGGCGAACTGATAATTTACAATTTTACTGCAGTACATTTATTTCTCACTTCAAATATTTGGTAGAAGAAAACTTCAACATTGCTAAAAGGTGTCAAAAGTTGGGCATTTAAGCTTCTTATTTTTCATTCATTGGGACCAAGAATCAAGAAACACACTTGTAAAATGGGACATCATTGTATGCAGCATTTGAAGAGGCTGCTTGTTTGTTGGGCCATCATTTGGCTGGGAGATGCAGCAATAGCAGTTAAATGTCAGTCTTTCAAGCTCAGGCCAGGCATGTAGATTCTGCTGATCAGGGTGTTGCCGTGGGAATTTGCCTTCTCCATGACTACTTTGTTGAACAAGTTGCAGTATACGTACACTCCCCTTTTGCCGAGATAACATTGCTGCATCTTCAAGGCAATGATGGCCCATTTCATCAAGACTCTTTTGCGTGCTGCTTCAAATATTTTCTCTCAGCCCAAGTCTGTTTTCCATGTCGTAGTTCTAATGAGTGCAGGGCAAAAAGGTTCAACTTCTCGTCATCTTTCAGCAATGTTCATGTTTCTCATTGTCAATTTTTTGATTGTGAGAACTTTTTGATAGTAACATTGGGAGTTAAGACTGTAATTTCCAATTTACTGAAATATTTCTGGATGTGTTGTTCATTAAATGATGCCCAAAAACCCCAGCTGCAAATCTAGTTATATTACTTTGCTCCTGTAATAGTGTTTTCTTTTTTTCCTCAGGCAGTTTCAGTTGTCACTTTTTTATGACTTAGTTATATGATCAAAATGATTCTGCTTGTGGTTGATAAATCAGTCACAAGTGAGTTGGAGCAGTACTCCTCAAACTGGAAAAGAACAGACCATTCCACTGCATGGTTTTGTTTTTGCAAAATCATGATTTTGAAGTACAAAATCAACCCATGTGTAATTCTGTTTCACTATAACAAAGAAGACGTTGCGCTGGTGGAAAGAGAAGCAACCGCTCTTAAAGGAATATACTGAAGAAGAGGATCAACAGCCACAGAGTGCAGTCTTCATCAGTGAGACTGAATACATCTCCCTTCTGCACAAAACTCTTCTCTTACTGCACTGCACTATTGTAGTCTCCTGTGTGGCTGAGGATGAAATAACATATGATAAATATCTTATTGCACGATCTGTGCAGTTTTGTCCTGAAATAATGATTTTCAGGAAAAGTGGAAATATTTTTGCTCTGTTATTGTTCCTTTATTTCCTGAACTGTCATGCATGATTGTCTGACTCAAGGTGCGAGCTAGCTTGCTGAAATATGTTATGTTGTGTCACTGTGAATTGACTTAAATTGAATTAAATTGACTCAAAGCATTTTTGTTTTCGGAATTTTTGTGCTTGATATTCATTGACAAGGTGGTAGTATTTAATCTAAATACCTATCTCTTTGTGAGAAGGAGGGTTCAATATGCTTTCATGCCCTCCGTTGTTGTGAATGTGCCAGAGGAGGAATGTTAAAGAATTAATTGTTACACATTTAAGCATGAGCAACGGCATCAGTACTAATCAAATAATTAATTTAATTGCTCAGCTAATTACAATAATAAAATGAAACATGCCCTGTCATTAGTCAACTGATTCAGAATTTTACTCTTTAACAGTTTGCCGATGCCCATTTTGGGGCTCTGTGTTTTGTCTAATTTAGAGATATTTACTCATGTTTTTAAAAATAAATTTCTGATAGATTTTGAAAATATTCATGTTGTTCTAAAATAAATCCAAAATAAATCAGAATGGCTTCACATATCCACTTGTGTCAGTAGTACTTGTGGATTGAGGCATGCTGCCACCATTCCCCTTTTCTGACTGGGTCTGAGGACTATCGGTTTGTAGTAATAGAGGTACAACCACGAGTGAAAATGAGGCTTTTGGCTTAACTAGAAGCAATATATACGTTCGCATGAAAGTACAAATTACATCAACCACTTGGGCATTATCACTCGTAAAAAAAAAGAGATTTCTGGATATGGATCCAGACTCCATGGAATCTTCAATGATTTTTAATCAACCAATTTGAACTGTCATGATCCATTTCTGAAGCAGATGGGATTTGAAACCAGGTCTTCTGTCTTGGAGGTAGGAATGCTACCACTGTGGAACAAAAGCCCTCCACAGGATCATAAGAGGTTTTGCTTTATACTCAGCCAAGCCAGTTGACATAATCAGATTGGGTGGAGCTTATTGCAGTCTCCAACGTTAGCCCATTTCCTTATGCAACACTCTTGTGTTTTTTCATTTTGGACAGGAAGAATTTCAGTGTCTGATTCAGCAAGAGTTTTGGGGAATTCAACTCCAGTTCGTTCATGTTTATAATTGTTTCTAAACTTTATTACCATAGTAAAAATTCCACTGTTTAATGGAGTGCAGTGTACCACACGTGATTTAGGCATCAAATGCCATTTTTATTTTTTTCTTGTTACAGTGTTTGTGAAATGGTGGTTCTTCAGTTAATCAGTTAGAATCAAGGAACAGTTATGGTACAGTTGGAAGTCATTCGACCCAATCATGTTTGTGTTGATCGGAGAAGAATGACCTACCTATTCTAAACCCAACTTCGAGCATGTTGTCAGTAAGATTGCATTTTATGCGCAGATTAGGTTCCTTTTAAATTAATTTTACACTTTTGTCACCTCCACCAAACTGGACAGCGAGTTCCAGTCAGCCACTACCCTTTGGTTGATAAATCCCTTGGCTGATTTGTTCATTTGATAAAGAAAGCAGTTGTGCTTTGGAAGGAGAGAACCCTAATTTGCATTTGAACTGTTTTGCCATGATGCAAGCTGAATAGTTTGCAGCCCCCAAGGCATCCATAACATTGAGCAAGTCATTCAGTTCAAGGGTAACTAGCAATGGGCGACAAATGTTGGCCTTGTTGGTGATGCTTACATTCCCATCGAAGTATGAGAAATAAAATCCACCTTGAGGTGGATTAATATTTATGCTTTTGCTGTACTGAGATTTGTATGCCAGTAAGATAGCAACTGTGGTATAGGAATCCAGAAATGTAGTAAAGAGCACCTAATTTTATAATATTCCTGAAAATGGGATTGTCACCAATGCCTACCTGTGATTATGCCTTCCATGTATAGTGGGTCATCACTTATTCTGAAAGCCTCTGGTGGTCTTGAATTCTTGTGATGGAGGTTGTGACACTTCAGATTTTCAAGTTAGCTGGACTATCCAGACTGTGCTGGCATAGACAGTGTTACCTAGTCAATTACAAGATGTCAGCATTAGCAATCAAGACTCCTGCCCTGGCATGTTGCCCTGGAAAGTGTTGTGAAGGGGAGCTCATCTCCAGCATTAATAGCTTGCAGGTTTGATGTCATCCATCCAACTGAGGACCCAATTAAACTTGTTGATTGCTTTTAATCAACTCCCTGGTCTTGAAGAGCACTTGCCACTATCAAAATCATAACATGAGGGATGAATTACCCAGACTGCGGAGTGGCGGGATGTCAGATGAGAGGGGTGGGCGTCAAAATCTCGTGGCAATGATAAGAATGTTGTTACTTAAGCCTGCGTCCCCACCTCTACCCCAGCAGCAATTTAGCCAGTTTTAGAGGAGGAATTGGGAATACCATCTGATTGTGTGTTCTTGGGGAGATCAGTGACCAGTTCATAGTGACTTCAGTGTCTCATTCTGCTGTTAGTTGTGCATTCATAGGTGCCAGCTGTCCAACCTGATATAGCATGGGTTGATGGCCAGGCAAAGCATGACATTGTCTTCATTCTAAACCTTTGTGTCGAATGAAGGACGCCACCTTCAGGTAATCTTTACTCAAACCCTCATCCTTCCCAATTGTCTCTCCACTTTCGCTGTCCTGTGCACACCCATCCTCTGAAATAACACCCCACCCCAAACTCTCGGTGGCACCTTGAAATCTGACCTTGCATTCCAGCAATGGGTACTACTGCTCAGTCTATTTGTTCGGCCCAGTAGTCTGCTTCGGTGGGACATGTTCCATGGTGGGGTCCACCTTGATCCAGTGATCTGTTGCTACCATGATGAGCTGGTCAAGTGCATACGAGCTCACCTTTTAGTTTGACAACAGGAGAGTGGCTATATACCCACCACCGCTATTGTTGCAGTAGAATGAGCATTTGGTGGTGCTGTGGATGAATAGTTGCTCAGCTGGCATTTGTATACACCTGCAGTTGGACAGCCATTGTTCATCTCAATTAAATCATTCATTTAAGTTTAGTAATATAAGTCCTTCACATGCTCCAGAATGTCCCGTAAGTTTGTTTTGCATTGTTGCAACCGACGAGGTTGATTAATACATTGAAAACCTTTCAACCACTCAGGTCCGTCATCCTTCATGAATAAATGGTATTCAAAATATGATCATATCTGTGAACATTTGATAGCAGATTGTTTGAACGCTGTGTTGTCAAATTTTTTCCTCAGGGAAGAATTATGAGGTGTGTTGAAATCTCCTCATCATTTAATTTTCAGTTTGATTAGGTTTTCTAAAACTGCATGTAACTAATCAAGAAATCTTTTCATAACAAGAGCATAAGCACATTAAAATTGTCAGCGCAAAATTCATCATGATCGGAGAATAGACTTTTTTTTAGTAAACTAATACAGGCATCATGCAATTTAAGCTCTCAAAAAGTATCTTGGAGTGTGTAATTATTGGTATTTGCCTTCTGTGCATGAATAAATCAAATTATTTTCACAGTTGTTGGGTTGACTCTCCGCGTTGACTGCTGGATCTAACCCAGCTGCAGTAGGCGTCTCTGGATTGCTCTGATTACTTTCTAATGTGCAACTCAGTAATCATGAACTGATAGGCTTCCAAGTATCACAGCAGCGGAAATGTGGAGGGAAACGTGAGCTACCAATGCAGGAAGCATTTCTGAGATATTAATGGGTCAGAAGTGTATGTGGGAAAGTATTGCCGGAGACAAACAGATCTTCTACTTTATCTCCCATTATAGGAGATTGCTTTTACTGCTGCCTCCTTGAAAATGCAAATAGTACCATGCCTCTTTGAACATTAAAAACAAGAGTCCAATTATAAACGCAGGGAGTTAAATGCAATGTGAATTGGGTCATGACCAATGACAATGCACGTGAGAGAGCTTTTAATTTTTTTTTGTAAAAGAAGTTACTGTTAATTCTTTCATAACTTCATGTAAGAACTATCTGCTGTATTTGAAATACACTACAATACCTATTTATAACGGACTTAGATGTTTAACTACTTAGAAAAGCTGCTTCATCAGGAGAAAAATGCCATGCACCAACAAGCTGAATTAACCCAATTTATTTGTTTTCTTGCTGTATACTCTGGAAGCCATTATTTGTATAGAAATGCATTTAATTACAGTAGGAGCCAATTACAGAGTTTTTGTTTCGGCCTTCACCTTGAACTTATTCCATACTTTTTTTGGGTCATTCTCCCCATACCTTGGTTCACACGTGCTCCAAAACCTGGGTGACATTGTAACATTCTGATTGACACTTTCAGTTACAAAGAAGAGTCACATGCACTCAACGTCATGGTCTTTCTCTCCACATAGATGCTGTCAGACCTTCTGAGTTTCTCCTGCGATCTCTTGTGTTTGTTTATTTTTTTAAAAGCTTTTTTACTGTTGCATCAGCCATAAGAACAATTTCACAATTTTCCAGTGAAATGCAAGATTTCTTCCAAAGATTATATTTGAAAGATTGATTTTTAAAACGATTCACCATTGTTGGTGTACTATTGCGAAATAAATAGAGATGTTTTGATTTGACTGAATGTCCCTTGCAATTTCAGAACAATAATGAGAGGATAAAGGTTGCAATAATACTTAACCAAAAGCTTCACTACTTAATTCACAGGAAAGCAGAGAATTCAATTTGTGCATATATTAAGATTGCAGATTGTTATAATTATCAGTGCAATCCCTGGAGATGGAATTAGAGGACCGCGTGATTCCCTTTGTTCAGACAAAAGGTTAATTCGCCTTTTCCATTCTTAGGGAAGAATGGCTATAGCAGATTGATGAGAATGTAAATAATTTAGAAACTGATTTGTTTGCAGGAGAGTGGGGAGACAGTGGGCACTTGCCTCACTTGTGCTGCTGAAACATTTGGATGTCAAATTTAAATGTACAAGTACACTTGAGAAGTGAACGTACAGGATTTGTTGCTTGGTATGGGAGAATAGATTCTGTTGAATACAGCAACACTCCATCCATGACATGAAAAATCTACTGCTCCAGCAATGAAAACCTGCCATTTATTTTAACAACAAATATGCAAGTGGCATGAGTGGAAATACAGTGAAGTGATTAGTTGTTGAAGGTATATATTAAGCATATATCTGCTTATACAAATTCGCACAGCAAATGAAAAATACATGATTCAGTAATTAGAGATAATGGGAACTGCAGATGCTGGAGAATCCAAGATAATAAAATGTGAGGTTGGATGAACACAGCAGGCCAAGCAGCATCTCAGGAGCACAAAAGCTGACGTTTCGGGCCTAGACCCTTCATCAGAGAGGGGGGTGGGGTGAGGGTTCTGGAATAAATAGGGAGAGAGGGGGAGGCGGACCGAACATGGAGAGAAAAGAAGATAGGTGGAGAGAGTATAGGTGGGGAGGTAGGGAGGGGATAGGTCAGTCCAGGGAAGACGGACAGGTCAAGGAGGTGGGATGAGGTTAGTATGTAGGAGATGGGGGTGCGGCTTGGGGTGGGAGGAAGGGATGGGTGAGAGGAAGAGCCGGTTAGGGAGGCAGAGACAGTTTGGACTGGTTTTGGAATGCAGTGGGGGGAGGGGAAGAGCTGGGCTGGTTGTGTGGTGCAGTGGTGGGAGGGGACGAACTGGGCTGGTTTAGGGATGCGGTGGGGGAAGGGGAGATTTTGAAGCTGGTGAAGTCCACATTGATACCATTAGGCTGCAGGGTTCCCAAGCGGAATATGAGTTGCTGTTCCTGCAACCTTTGGATGGCATCATTGTGGCACTGCAGGAGGCCCATGATGGACATGTCATCTAAAGAATGGGAGGGGGAGTGGAAATGGTTTGTGACTGGGAGGTGCAGTTGTTTATTGCGAACCGAGCGGAGGTGTTCTGCAAAGATCTAATCTAATCTAATCAATACATTATCTGTTCATTATTGTAGTGCTGTTTGTGAATATTTAAAGTGCATAAAATTAGCTTCTGTGATTCGTGACAACACTTCACAGGTACTACAGTAGTGGTGAAGTGCTTTGGGACAGCCGGTGGTCTTGGCAAGTGTGATCATAGGACAAGTTTTTCTCAAGTTTGCTTTTAAAGATACATAACCTGTTTACAATCTCTGTTTATTCCATTCTCCTTGAACACGTTAATGATTTCTTTGTGAGATAATGAATTGTAACAAAAAATATACTTCAGGCACCTGATCAGAGACTGGTAGATCAACTAGTTTGTTGAGAAAGCTCTGAATGGAAAGAGCAAGTTCATAACATTGAAGGCTGTTGATGTTGCCATATCTCTCAAAGCCATCAGTAGACAGATAAAGGCATGAACTACTCAAAAAGCTTCATTCAAGACAAAAGGGTAGGAACTGGAGTAGCTCATTCAAACTGTTGAGTCTAGTCCACTGTTCAATACAGTTTTGTCTGATATTCCATTTCAATTTCAATACCTTTATCCCATGTTATCCCCATTATTCCTTTTTGTGAGTGGTGTCACTGTCTTCCTGAAACATTATATAATGACATGCTTCCACAGTCCTCTGTGAAATGCCACTCTCTGAGAATTCAAAAGACTCAGAACCCATTAGAATAACCTCATCTTTTCACATTATATTCAACTTGCCATGTTCTTACTTATTCACTAAATTTGTCCAAATTCCTTGAAGCTATTTTTCATCTTCTTAACATGCGTTTCTACCTTTTGACTTTATGTAATCTGCAAATCTGGACGTATTACATTTGGTTTCTGTGTCCAGATCTAAATTGTGACTGGCTGGGGATTAAGTACTGATCATTGGAGTAGTCCCCTAATCACAGCCTGGTCTTGGAAGACTGACCCATTTATTAATGCACTCTGTTTTCTGCCTGTTGGTTAATCCTTAATCCATGTTAATGCATTGCCTCCAATCCGATGAGCTTTAGTGTTGATCAAAACCTTCTAAAAATCCAAGTATTCTCCCCCTCATCGATGTTGCCAGTGACATCCTGAAATGATTCTAACTGGTTCATTAACCGCAATTTCCCATTCACAATCCTCACTGCCCAGTCAATCATTATTCTTGAAGTGTACATTTATCACATTCCTTCTCATAGATTCAAACATTTTCCTGACAACTAACGATAAAATAACAGGTCTGTAGTTTCTCATTATGTCTCTTCCTTTTATTCTTAAGTAATGAGGTGACATTTGCTACATTTCAATCAGGGTTGATGTCATGAAACAGTGACAAAGACCACACACCAGATAGAGAGAAAATTTTCTGAGCCCCATGGATGACCACATGTAATCCCAGATAGGACAAAATATCCTTTGAAACAATCAAACTGCAGTGCTGGTGGAAAGCCCAAATCACTAGGCAAAGATATGCAGAGCAAAGGAAGGGAATAGTCAACAAGTGACCTGAAGAATTAACACCAAAATATTCATACCCTTCATGATGATGCAGAGGTTGAAGGTACATTAAAATTGGGAATCATATTTCTGATGTGCAAGGTTTGGAGGTGACAGTGTCTGGAAAAAAGATGAGTACAACATCTTTCAGCTTAGGAAGCAGTTGCAGCATTATGCACATTGATATAAAGCAATACTAAAATAAAAGCAAGGTATTGTGGATGCTGGAAATCTGAAAGAAAATCAAAGTGCTGGCAGATTTGGAAGCATCTGTGGAGAGTGAAACAGAGTTATACTTTTCAGTCCAATATGAATCCTCTTTGGAAACCAATGCTGAAGCATGTTAGCAAACCACGGAGTACATCATGGCATTCAGACTACACTAGAAAACATTTACCGAAAACCTGAAAAAAATGGTATCCCAAAGGAACATATATTGAATATATATTAAAATTAAGCCATATCCTGCCAACAGCAAATGGTGGAGCTGGGTTTTGACAGCCATGAACAATGTAAACCGAAGGTGGACACTGAGAAAAAAACAATTAAATGCTTGCTGTATGTCATTGAAACAGCTGGTTCTGCTATCTTGGGGTTGATCAGTTGCAAAGAGCTGCAGCTGACTTCAGTGAACTAAGAAGAAGACTTGACTGAAAGTTGATGGCTGCACGTGCAGTGCAATGAAAAAAAAAACATAAAGTGCTAGTCCAAATGTATTCAGTGTATTTTGGCAAGGTTGTTGGATGTTTTGACGATTTTGAGTGTCATATCAGCATTGTTCCAGAGAAGGAACCCATTTGAAGTTCTCAGACAACTAAAGGGAAAGCGAGAAAGGGAACTTTAAGAGGTGAAAGTAAAGGTGATTGTGGGAGTCTTCAAGTTTACAGATAGGTTTTATGTTGTTGTGAGAGAACAGCCGAATTGCTATGAATTTCCCTGCTCTGAATCTCCCTGATCCGAATCAAGCATTGTGGCATTCATGCCCAACTTCGCCACTAGATGAGATCATGTCATGACTACTTGCGTCAAACAATTTCAGGGAGCTTGATGCCTGCAAAAACTATTGGAATGTGAATCTTGACAATATATGCTCACTGTTGACGATGTATAGCATAATCTTTAGGCTGCACAAATGCCTGAATTCACCTTGTGGCCTGAAAGTGGGCCAGTAAGTGTTCTAACAGAAAGCGTATAAGGAATGCAAAGGAGCATTTGGCATATCTGTTGATATGCAAGCGTAGATGAAAATGACCATGTCAGCTTTTGGAGCCCACAGAGATGAATAGGAAGGCTGGCATCATGCCATGGACAGACAGATGCATTGTGAAGCTGAAAACATGCTGGTTCTTTGGCAAACTTGCACACCTGTCAGGGTTGACCTGAGTCCTGAAATATCTTAGTTGTTTTTGAGATGGAAGCTCCAAGGCCTCAGCAAAAATTGAGAAGTTTCCTTGCCCTGATCTTGAATGCGGGTTCTTGAATACCTCATATATCATCTGAACGCACAGTCAAACTAAGGTCAAAAGGAAATTTGGCAAATTGGATCCAGAATTGGTTGAGTGGCTGGAAGCAGAGAGTGATCGTTGAGGGTTTTTTTTTAACTGGATGTCTGTGTCCATTGGGATCACAAGGGCCAGTGTTGGGGCTGTTGCTGTTTACGATTTACATAAATGGTTCAGACTTTAATGTAGGACAGTTGATCAGTAAGTTGGCAAAAATTGGTGACAAATAGTAGATTGCTAAAATAGTGAGTAATATAGCTTTAGATTAAAGGAGGATACAGATGAGCTGGTCACATGGGTTGAGCAGTGGCAAATGGAATTCAGTCTAGATAATGTGAGGTGATGCACTTAGGCAGGCCAAACAAGCCAAGAGAATACATGATGAATGATAGGAACTTGAGAAGCACCAAAAATTAGAGCGACTTTGGTGTGCATGTACACCAGTCCCGTAAGATAACAGGTTAGGTCATAGAGTCATACAAGATAGAAACGGACTCTTTGGCCTCTCTGCCGACCAACAAGCTGCACTAATATAATTTACCTGCCCTTATTCCGTAAACTATTATGCTCTGGTATTTTAAGTGTTCATCCAGGTGCTTTTTAAATGTTATGAGAGTGCCTGTCACTATCCACCGCTCGGACAGAATGTTCCATATTTCAACCAACCTCTAGGTGAAAAAATCAATTTTCTTAGATTTCCTCTAAACCACTTACTCCTCACCCTTAAACTTATGCCTTCTAGTCTGAGACAAGTGGATAAAGTGATGAAGAAGGCAGACATTATCCTGTCCTTTATTCACTGAGGCACAGAGTTTAAGACCAGGTGAGTTAAGTTGGAATTGTATAAAATATTGGTTAGATAACGACTAGCTTATTGTAAGAGCTCAGAAATCCATGTTATAAGCTGGATGTGATAGCACTGGAGCGAGTGCATGGGAGATTTACCAGGATGTTGCCTAGGCTGGACAGTTTCAGTTGTGACGAGAGATTCCACAGATTGGTGCTGTTTTCCTTAGAGCAATAGAGATCGAGAGGGGAAATGATTAAGATGTTTGAAATTATGAGGGGCATAGATATGGCAAACAGACAGAAACTTTTCCATTAATGGAAGGATCAATAGCTGGGGCATAGATTTAAGGTAAGGGGCAGATGGTTTGGAGGACATGTGAGGAAAAAACTTATTCATCCAGAGAGTGGTGGGAATCTGGAACTCACTGTCTACAGGGGTGATAGAGGCAAAACCCCTCAGACATTAAAGAAGTATTTAGATGTCCACTTGTGGTGCCGAAGTATATAAGACTGTGGGCCAGGATCTAGAAAATGGGGTTAGAATAATTAGGTGCATAAACAGTAATTGCTGGAAAAGCTCAGCAGGCCTGGCAGCATCTGTGGAGAGAAATCAGAGTTAACATTTCGGGTTGAGTGACCTTCGTTAGAATTTCATAGATGCTGCCAGACCTACTGAGCTATCCCAGCAATTTCTGTTTTTGTTCCTGATTTACAGCATCCACAATTCTTTCGGTCTTTAGAATAATTCAGTGATTGTTTTTGACTGGTGCATACTTAATGGGATGAAGGGCCTTTTTCTGTGCTGTATGTCTTTATGATGCTGTGAGAATTGTTGAGATATGATGCTGAATACTTGTGGTCAGAATCACAGGATATGGTTTTGTGTGGGCTGAAATAAGTCCTGTTCCTGGAGCAAAATCTCCCAGACTAAAATACACAGAAACCTTTCCCTCTGCAAGTAGACGCTTCAAAAAAGCAACTGAAGTGATGATACCAGATCCCGAAAGTAGAGGCACAATATTTTACCTTTGTGCTGATAAACCAAATAATGTTTTTGATAAAGGATTTTAATTTGGGAATTAGAAATTTCCTTTTAAAGGTTGATTAACTTTGACATTTTTAGCTACCTGATGTATTGGCATCATGAATTTTAATTCTGCAAAATATGGGATGCTCAAAGAGTTAAAAGGGATATTATTACAGCATGTTTATATCAGTATCCATGATGTGAAACCACTAGTTACTCGCCTAGAGTCTGTGTGCCAAATGTACACAGTGAGATCTGGAAAAAATAAACTTGATAGTTTCAGGATTTGTGTGACAATTCCATGGAAGAAAACATAATGATTTTTTTTAAAAGTTCAGAACTGTGTATTTCTCCATTACAACATGTGATTGTAAGCTAATTGGATATCATCCTGGCATTTTAAAAACAAGTGAGGAGACACTGTGGAATGGAATGGCTCTTAATTTAACTTGTTCAATGGAGGTGGGATGCAGGGCAATTTGGCAACTTTGATCCAAATTGGCCTAGTGGTTGCATACCACAAGGCTCAGTGCTGGGTCGCTTGCTGTTTGTTGTGTACATTAATGATCTCGATATGACAGTGGGAGGTACAATCACTGAGTTCACAGATAACAGTAAAATTCGCCTGTGTTCAAAAGCCAGGAGTAAAGCCTGAGACCACAGGATGATATAGATTAGCTGGTCGGGTTGCCAGGGCAGTGGCAAATGGAAATTATTCTAGAAAACTGTGAGGCATGGCATTTTGGGAGGACTAACAAAACAAGACAGCATGTAATGAATGGTGGGACCCATAAAAGTACAGCGGATCAGCAGGATCTTATTGTACAAGGCTACAGTACAGGTGAATTGGGTGGTTAAGAAGTCAGAGAGGATACTTGCCTTTATTAGTCAAATTCATCAAATACAAGAGCATGGAGGTTATAATGGAACTGTACATAGCATTAACTAGACCACGACTGGAGTATTGTGTGGTTTTGATTGTTACACTGTAGGAAGGATGATTGCATTAGAGAGGATGCAGAAGAGATTCACCAGGATGTTACCTTGACTGGAGCCCTCAACTGTTGTAGGGATTGGATTAGCTGGTAGTGCTTTTCTTCAAGCAGAAGAGGTTGGGGGAGAAATGTAGTTGAAGTGTGCAAAATTCTGAGGAAGCAACATTTTCCCCAAATGGAGGGGTCAATAACTGGGGACACAGATTTCAGGTTAAGAATGGGAGGTTTAGAAGAGATTTAAGGAGGCATTTTCTTCAACTGAAGTTTGGACATATCTTGAATTCACTGCCTGAAATGGAAATGGTGGCGGGAACCCTCACAACATTTCAGTAGCAACACTACAAGCCAAGTCCTGGAAAATGGGAGGTATTTGTTGACTGGAGTGGACACGATGAAGCAAAGACCCTCTTTCTCTATGGTAAAGCTCTGTGAATCTGATACTCTATAGGATGCAACTACACAAGTAAAGCGTATACCCTCGCTCAAAATCTATTCAGCTGACCGGCTTAGAGGGAGGTTGCTCTGTATGTTAGATACTCAACGATACGCATTTTATGTCAAAAGCATATTTGCCACTGTAATTTTTCCTTTAATAACTTGCCAGCCTGACTGTTTATGATGAGGCCCAGAGGTACCAGATTGCTGTAATTTTCTATAAAGTAATATATTGAACTGTTCAGAATTCATTTGAATTTCATTATTGTAATTAGAAATTCATAAGATGCCATACATTTTTTATTCATTGTTTCACTCACTTTGATTGACAACAAATGATAATGCAAAATCTGAATTTGTAATAAGGGGCAGTTTAATAAATATGACAGTGAAGAAAAAAATATATTTGTTGGGTCGCTCAACATTGTTCCTTTGATGAAACATTTGCAGATCCTGGTTCAAAATGTTTCTCTATGTTTTCAGTTTAATACATCAACATGGGTTATGAAACTCCTTCATACTCACAAGAAGTCAAAGTTACTTCATTAAAGTCATTGAAGCAATTATGTTCACTTTACACTCAAATGTGCGCAGTCCTTTTTTTTGTTTTAAGTTGCAGGATGAGTGAGATTTGCTTTTTTTTGTGAAAATACTAACTTTGAATTACCATGACCATTGAATTTATTTCACTGTTGTACAGCAAGCCAGAGGTACTACAGGATATCGTGAGTGGGATGGATGGTGCAATAGGGTTAGCACAGAGCTTTTGTTTGTGGATACAAGTTTCAAACCAGACTAGACTAATGCTGTATGAACCTTTAGCTCACTTGGAGGAAATATCCAGAAGCCATGTTAATGAAAGGACCATAATTGTTGCAAATTTGCCTCCCAGAAATTTTCAATTATTTAACTCTGGTTAACACCAGTTTTAAGCTTTATTGGTTTGATGTGAAACAACTTGATCGGCCTTATCCTAGTTTTTAGAATGTCTGATTCCACAGTGTCAAAGATTACTATTCTGATGAAGGGTCTAGACCCGAAACATCAGCTTTCCTGCTCCCAAGATGCTGCCTCGCCTGCTGTGTTCATCCAGCTCCACACCTTGTTGTCTCATTATTAATGCTGATCAATTAGCTGATAGCAGCAATATCAAAAGAGGGCAGGGGACATTCACCAAAAATTGTGTCTTAACCTGAAGCCTTTTATTCAAATGAAGCATAGTGTAAACACAGAAACATCATGAATACTCAAATTTTTAACAGCTGAAATGAACACCAGGAGAAACCACACCTCCCATTGTTTTTGCTGTGGTATATTCTTTCAGTACTGCTAATTTTGCTAAATACCATGTTATGTCAGATCCCTGCCTATATCATCTATACTTGTCATTTTAATGTGTAAGTGTTGCTGTCTGAAACAATTCCATGTGGGCCTATTGTGATCTGAGGTTAGAGTGGTACATGAGTTCCTGCCTAGTCTGAAGATGAGATATTGTTCCTCCAGTTTGTGCTGTGATTTACTGGAGCACTGCAGCATGTGGAGGAAAGACAAGTGGGCATGTGAGCAGGACACTGTTAAAATGACTGGCTACAGGAAAGGAACAACATCTCATTTTCAGACTGGGCAGTTTACAGCCATCTGGATTTAATGTTGAGGTCAACACCACAAGCTTTACTTGTTACATTCTCAATCACCATGTTCTCTCACCCCTCCCTGTCCCCCTCTTCTCCCCCCCCAACCAAAACTCAGTGGGACTGTCTTCCCTTTCAACTCTGACAGTTAGACATATCATTGTTCTGCTATTGTCATATTCTGATCACTTAATCTGAACTATCAGCGTCTTTTCTCCACCAGCGCTTTACACTCACCACCCTGGCCAACTCTAGCAGAGACGCTTTCCCCTCCACACTTCACTTCTGCACTGATGAAGAATCATCCTAACTCGAAACATTAGCTTGCTCTCTCTCTCTCTGCATGGATGCTGTCTGATCCGCTGTGATCACCAGAATTGTTGTTTTCAGATGAGGTGATCAATTCATGGTTGTGTTATTCTCAGTGTTCAACATTCCAAGATATAGATCTGGTGCATAATGCTCTGTACAGAGAGTGCAAAGGCACAATGCCTCCCTCAATATGTTACATGGTCTTAATCCTTAGCGTTACACAATACCAAATCCTTGATACCAGCTAAGTAAGGTACTCTTCTCTGTCTTTGGATTCCTGCTCCTCATGCAGTTCTTATTTGCCTATGGGTACAGCCTTGTCGTCAGAAACCACAGAACTCCATCAAGACACTGATCGTGTTTCAGAAGTTATGGTAGGCTCCATGATCAAGCCTGATACTTAACCATTCTTTTCTGTCTTGTGATTCTTAACCAAGGTAAGAAATCGTATGACACCAGGTTGTCGTCCAACAGGTTTATTTAAAAGCACATGCTTTTGGAGTCTTACTCCTTCTTCAGGACTGTAACCTGCTGTTGTATGATTTCTGACCCTCTCCAACCCAGTCCAACGCTGGCACCTCTTCATCTTTCCTGTTCAACACACGGATGCTGGTTCAAAGTCCGAATACCAGTTTGTATTTGGTGGCTCAGTGCAATACTGAATGATGCTTCTCATTTGTGACCTTAGGATTTCGTGCTCTAATGAAGGGATAAGACTGAGTACAAAAGATTCCTATAGCACTGGGCCCACATAATTTCTAAAACACTCAGTGATGCTGAATATTGTTGACTTTTTGTGATGGGAAGGGATCATTTTAACTTCAGACGATATGATAAAACCCGGTGTTGTCAGATCGCCTGAGCAGCAGACAGCCATGACTGATTTTTCTTTCAGTCGCAGCTTTACATCATCACTAGAAATTCAAAGTGTGGGAAGTCATCAGATCGGCCCTGCTATTAAGGATATTGTCAGAGGCTACCCAGCATTGACGTCAGCACTGTAAAAAATTCACATAATGTACTCTTTCCAAAAACAAAAGTACTGGCAGCCCGAGGGAGTGGAAGACGGGTGCCAGAGAGTCCAGCTAGAACAGTCTTGGACAGTCTTGATATTTTGAGGCTTTGGCCAGCCCCTTAGATCTACAGTGGATTGGATCTCTACCATATTTTTTAAATTTAACAAGACAGCTAACATACCTTGTACATTGAAAAAGTGTACTTTTCTTTATTAATTGGCACCACAATTGCTAGCAAGTATCAGTAATTAGATCTCTGAATAATTAAGGTCAGAATTGATGCAGAATCAATCTTTGAAAACCTCAAATTTGTGGGCAACAGTGGGTTACAATGCAGCAAATTAATCTCTTTGAGTGATGGCATTTAAATTATCTTCAAAACTTCTGAATTCTGAATGCAGAAAAAGTAAGCATTGCTATCATTCTGGATACGAGGAATCTGGAAGGAATCATATTTCATACTTGACTGTGTCTGCTTTGCTTCTGGCTGAAATTGGATGTTGCAAGTGTTATTTTGGAACACTGTTATGTTGCTATACTCTTTGCTAGTGCATCCAAAGAGGTATAGTATGATTATTGCACAGAAGGAGGCCATTTGACCTATTAAGGCCAGACCAGCTTACTGAAGAAGGATCTGATCCAACTCATTTTCTTGCTTAATCCTTGAAGGTTGTAAACTTCTTTTCCTTGAATGCTCCTCCAGTTTTTTTTTGAAACTGCTGATCACGTCTGTTTCCACTGTCCTTGTGGGCAGTGAATTCCTGGTTATTATTAACAATTGTTTCATTAACAGCGAGTTCTCCTTCATATCCCAGCTTGCACAGACCAACAATATCACTGCAGTTTTTCTGATGCGTGATTTGTATTTGCCTTTTATGTACATTTCTCATCTTAGACAATATCGATCATTTGAATACCAGCATACCATAGTATTTGAATGGATAAGTCTGTGATATTGGGTGATTGAAAACCTTTGGATAAGATAAATTAGTCAAATCTCATTCTGCAAATATTAACGAGCTGTAGATCTGCAATAAACATGACTCTTCCAAAGAGGTATCACACTGGACTCAATGCTAACTCTCCAGCTCTCTCCTGACCTGCTGCCAGACCTGCTGAGTTTCTCCAGGATTTTCTGTTTATAACCTGCTTCACATAATCTCTAAAATTATAGGTTACTTTTTCTAGGCTCCTTTCTGGGATATGATCATTGCTGGCAAGGCCCGCATTTGTTCCTCATCTGTAATTATCCTCGAGCAGGTGGTGTTCAGCTGACTACATAAACTGTTCTAATCCGCATACAGCAGTTACATGCACAAAACTGTGAGAAAAGTAGTTTGAAGATTTTTGACCCGAATTTCTGTTGAACCTATGAGCCTGTATCTCTGAAGATTTCATACATTTGTTTAAATTTCTTCTAATTTAATTGCCTCACGCCTCTGATGGATATCCTTGGTGATTGTCTTTTCATTTGAGACAAATCAATTGCCAAATGTGATTACTTTGCAGCCTGATATCTGACCATGTGTGAGTTCCATGGGTCAGAATTAGGATGGAGATTTAAATTAGAGAAATTGAAGCTTTTGTTGCCACTTGGGAGCTTTCATGTGTCTGATGCATGCAAAGCATGTGCTTTTAATTCAGAACGACAAGCAATTTACTCTTTCACTTTTGAATTCACCTAAATTTAGAACTTTGAGCATCAGTGTGAAGTCTGTTTTAACTTACTTGACTTTGGGACAGGGAACTAAAAAAAATGTGAATTCTTTCATATGTTTCTTTAATTGTAGAAATTGTGTTTAGATGAGATTATCCATCTTACAGCATGTCTCAATGAGGTGGATCCAGGTTACACTTGACTACTGACAATGAACTGGAGTGATGTCACAAGAAAGCAGTTCGCTGATTGGCTGATGACGACTTAAATGTATCTAAAGTTGGCGAATTTACGACCGTTGCAGGCAAAGCGTTCCATTCCCTTACTACTCTCTGAGTAAAGAAACCATCTCTGACATCTACCCTATATCTCTTGCCCCTCAATTTAAAGCTATGCCCCCTCGTGCTTGCCATCACCATCCTAGGAAAAAGGCTCTCCCTATCCACCCTATCTAACCCTCTGATTATTTTATATGTTTCAATTAAGTCACCTCTCAACCTTCTTCTCTCTAATGAAAACAGCCTCGAGTCCATCAGCCTTTCCTCATAAGACCTTCCCTCCATACCAGGCAACATCCTAGTAAATCTCCTCTGCACCCTTTCCAAAGCTTTCACGTCCTTATAATGCGGTGACCAGAACTGTAAAGAATATTCCAAGTGCGGCCACACTAGAGTTTTGTACAGCTTCACCATAACCTCTTGGTTCTGGAACTCGATCCCTCTATTAATAAAAGATAAAACACTGTATGCCTTCTTAACAGCCCTGTTAACCTGGGTGGCAACTTTCAAGGATCTGTGTACATGAACACCGAGGATCTCTCTGCTCATCTACACTACTAAGTATCTTACCATTAGCCCAGTACTTTGCCTTCTGGTTACTCCTACCAAAGTGCATCACCTCACACTTGTCTGCATTAAACTCCATTTGCCACCTCTCAGCCCAGCTCTGCAGCTTATCTCTGTCTCTCTGCAACCTACAGCATCCTTCGTCACTATCCACAACTCCACCAACCTTAGTGTCGCCTGCAAATTTACTAACCCATCCTTGTACATCCTCATCCAGGTCATTTATAAAAATGACAAACAACAGTGGACCCAACACTGACCCTTGCACTAATTGGGGATTCATTCGTAAAGGAAGCAGGCAGGCATTCTCGTAGCTGCAGATGTACTCCACAATTGTGTGTTGCATCCCTGGTGCCTAGATCAAGGTTGCAACCTGAAAGGGAGAGGGAGATAAGCTGTGGTACATATTGTTGCTAATGGAATTGATAAAATGAGAGATGACGTCTTGCATCAAGAGTCCAGGGAATGAGGCAACAAATAAAGAATCCAAACCTTGAAGATTGTCATCTGAGGATTACTCCCAGCACCAGATGCTAGCAAGTCGAGAAAGAGCAGATGAATTCATGGCTCAACATAAATTTCAGGAGGGGGGATTTTAGATTTCTGAATCTCTAGGTCAGTTTCTGGAGAAGATGGGACCATCATGAGCGGGATATTCTGCACCTGATCCAGAATGTGGCTAACATCCTTGCAGGCACAGTTGCGAATGCTGCAGGGAGGAGTTTCATTTAGTTCAGCAGGGATGGGGAAACACTGCATTAGTTTAACAAAATAACTAATGAACGGAACTAAGGCAGAAAGAGTTTACCTTAAGGCAGTAAGGTGAACATAGTTGGCTTTTCCTTCAATGCTAGCTATATCAGTAGTAAGACAGAGAAGTTAAGGGTATGAGTTGACACATGGAACTGCCATGTTGTTGCTGTTGCAAAGATGTGGTTGAGGGTGGGACAAAACTGAGATCTTAACATTTTGCAGTACAGGATCTTAAAGCAGGACCGGGAAGGGTGCCAATAAAATGGAGATGGTGTTGCATGATTAGTTAGGGAGTCAGTTACTGCAGTAAGGAGGATGTTATCATGGAAGGGCCATCAAATGAGGTTTTGTGGGTCAAACTAAGGAATGGAAAAGGGGTTAGTCACACTGTTGGGAGTGTACTATAGACTCCCAAATAGACAGTAGGCAATTGGGAAGCAGATGTGTTGTCAATTCATAAGGCATGTATAAGCAATATTAGATCATTGTATTTGGGCAGTTCAGCTACTCTAATATGAATTAGGATAGTTATAGTTTAAATGATTTAGAGGTGACGGATTTCTTAAAATGTGTATAAAAAAGTTCTTTATGTCAACATGTAGGTGGTTAGACAAGGTGCAGTGCTGGACCTAATTTTGGGGGAATGAAGCTTACAGGTGTTTGAAGTGATAGTGACTGCTACACAGTATGTTGTAAGTTTGTAATGGAAAAGGAGAAAGGTGGTTTCCAAAATAAAAGGTTTTGGAATGGGGAAAGACAGATGTTATTAAAATAAGGCAGGATCTGTGGGTAAATTTACTGCAGAGGAGTGGGGGGGTATACAAAGAAAAATACTAGGGAGAGTACAGACCTGATATGTTCCCTTTAGGATGAAACAGGAGCAACAATTTTTAGGGTGTTATGCCTGTAGTTGTTTAAAATATTGGCAAAAATCTATAGCTCAGGTTGTGGATTAGATTGTTGACTTGCTCACTGAACTGGCTTGCTATTGTTCAGACATTTCATCACCATACTAGGTGACATCATCAGTGGAGCATTCGAAGAAGCAATGTTATTCGACTCCACTTATGCTGTCTGGTCCGTTATGGTGAGCAGTGTTATTTCTGGTTGTGATTTGTATGGGTTTGTATATGGGGCCCATTCCAATAAGGAACCCTCCTTAATATCTTATATTCAGATAATGAAGGCCATCAGTTTAGCTGGGACATGGTAACCACAGGAGCCCAAGCCAAACATAGAAATGCACAGGAATTCTGAGAGGCATAGTTCACCACCCTTACTTCAATCACCAAACATATAGAATTGGACCCCATATGTAAACCCAGACAGATCAAAAGTGGGAATGATAGTACTCACCATAATGGCCCAGACAGTCTAAATTCCAAGTGGAGTACAATGACATCACTTCATTGGAGGCCCCACTGATAATGTTACCTAGTGTGGTGATGAAACGTCTGAACAAAAACAAGCTGGCTCTGCGAGCAAGAAGCCCAGAGAACTCTGGATATCCAGGAATATTCATGATTGGATAAAAAGGAAAAGAGGTATATAATAGTCAGCAAAACAAAGGAGATCCTGGAGGACTGTAGAAAGGCGGGATCTCAAGAAAACAATTAGGAGAATGAAGGGGAAGCAGAATGGACAATATCAGGGACAATTTCAAGATATTCTGCAAATGTATCAAGGAGAAGAGAATAACCAGGGAAAGAGTCGATCCAATAGGAACCAAGTGGGCAATCTGTGCATGAAGCAAGAGGACATCGCTTGAGTGTTAAATGAGTACTTCACATCTGTATTTTACCTGCGGGAAGGAGGATGAAAGTATAGAATTTGAGAAAATGGGCTGTCAAATTCTTGAGCAGATTGATATAATAAGCAAAAGGGCGTTGGATGTTTTGGCGGATTTAAAAGTGGACAAATCCCCAAGTCCGGATGAATTGATTCTCAGGCTGCTATGGAAATAAAGGAGGAAATCAGCGGGCCTCTGATGCAGATTCTAAAATCATTGCTGGCCACAGGAGAAGCCAGAGGACTGGAAGACTGCAAATGTGTTTCCACTTTACAAGAAGGGTGATAGAGATAGACCAGGTAACTGTAGACTCATGAGTCTGATTTCAGTGGCAGGGAAGCTGTTAGAGAAAGTAGTGAAGGAGAAAATTAATCTCCATTTAGAGCAGCAAGGTTTGTTCAGGGATGGTTGTGATTCGAAAAGGTGTGAATACTGGGCAACTTCAAACTAATCTCCTCTGCCTGTCATAAACACAACACTGTGAGTGCTTTAAAAAAGTCAAGACACTCTAGGTGCTGAAATCTGAAACCAACACAAAATGCTGGAAAAATTCAGCAGGTCTGGCAACATGTGTAGAGAGTGAAACAGAGCTAATGCTTCAAATCTGGAATAAAAACAATCCCATTAACTCTCTTTCTATCTCAATAGATACTGTCAACCTGCTAGTTTCTCCAGTGTAACTGTTTGTCTGTCAACATAATAGGGTTATACCAGTTGGGGGACTATAGTCATGTTTTATTGGAAACCATCTTTTTAGATCACTGTTCAAAATAGACTTTCTGACCGCACTAAAGAAAAACGCGCAGAACTGATTCACATCCATTTTCCTCTCTTTTGAAATTCAAATCCCAAAATTGATTGTTACTGCGTCTTTCATCATGTGTACAAAACGTAAAACAGCATGTAGTGATACCTCAGCAGACATTGTGTTTCTGTGATTGATAGTTTGTTGTTAAAACTTTCCTTCATGAATTACTCCATCTGTTTTATGAAACGATATTTCATTTTTCAATCAATGCTTTGTATGGCATGCCGCTAGTTCTTTTGTGCCTTGTTTATCCTTCTTCCTAATACTTTCAAGGGCTAAGAACAGCTAAGAAAATGTGATCCCACACACAGAATATCCTTTTTCTGTTGTTGCATTGCATATTCCATTGACTCCGGGCTGAATTATCTTGTTAGAATTAGCCTGCATTGGGGCACTGAAGGTTAAAGCAACAATTGCTTTGATAGAATATGAGAGCTTTTGGTTATTGAGTTGTTGACACGAACACCTAGGGTATTGCTTGCGAAGCAAATATGTCAGGTTGTCCACAGAGAATTCCAAGTAGTTTATGGCCTGTTCACATTGTTAATAACATTGAAGAGCATGTATCTTTTGTGCAAATATTTATTTGAAGCTGAATGTGTATTCAAAATAGGCACACCGTTGCTGCACATACCTTAGCTAATATTTATGGGGAGCACATCAGTACTTTTGAGTTTTTTAATATTCTGTTTTCAAGAATTAATGCTCAAGGGAACTGAGATCAAATCCATGTATGAATCTTCAATTCAAAGCAAAATTAAGCCGAAAATTATAGCTTCTTTTACCGTGAAGAATTTGCACTTCTGTGTGCGATATATCAGAAAAGTTATGCTTTTATAACTCTTTAATGCCTTAATCTTTTATAGCAGTATACTATTATCACTGGAGCAATATTTATGTCTGTACAGCTCAATTTGTAAAGTTAATAATGCATTAGCACATATGTTGCTAAGCTAATGATTGTGGACACAATTTATTTCTCTTGAGAGAATGACTTATAATAAATAGTTTACCCTTAATAGGCACATTGTGTTGATATTTTTTGCATGCTTACATTGGGTTCAGTTATCTCCGCATTGGATAATATGTGCAGGATCTTTACACTCTTAGTGGAAGTGTTCTTGTATGCATACAGGTCCAATGTGCTGTTCTTAAGTAGCACTTAGATTATTTTGATGTATTTTACTTAGTATTTGAGAATTTTAAAACAAATCAGAGCTTCATGGAAACAACAGGAGCTCAGTCAGGCTTCAGAGAGTTAAAAGGTGTGCTCAGTCATTGGACAGAACTGCCAAGCAGTGTTGAAAATTCTACGACCGATAATTATGCAGAACTGGGAAATTAAGGAGTTGGTGGGGGAGTGCAATCACTGGATACTCCCAGAATGGAAGTTGATACATTTACCAGGAAAAAAGCTGTATATTAGAAAGTTACCAGCAACGTGTTTGACTCATAACTTCTCACCAAAATGGCCTGCAAGATTATCAAACTGTTGTAAAGGCTAAGTTGTCATAGTCAATCATAGAATCTCCACAGTGTGGAAACAGGCCATTTGGCCCAAGAAACCCACGCCAACACTCCAAAGAGCATGCCACCCAAACCCATCCCCCTACCCTATTCCTGAAACCCTGCATTTCCCATGGACATGATAGGCAATTTAGCGTGACTAATCCACCTAACTAGCTCATCTTTTGATTGTGCTAGGAAACCGGAACACCTGGCAGAAACCCTCACAGACATGGGGAGAATGTGCAAATTCCACACAGTCATTCACCCGAGAGTGTGATTGAACCCAGGTCCCTGGCATTGTGAGGTAGCAGTGATAACCACTGTGCCACTGTGCCACAGTGCTCTCTCATCTGAGAGATATAACTGGTGATGTGTTTAACCTGGAGGTCACCACACCTTAGGTGAGGGGCAAGGTTTGAAAAGGTAGCATTGGGTTAAATCTGAGCAAAGAGACCTCCTGATTAGCACCTATCACTCCCATTCAGCAAATGAGTTGATACTTTATATTGGATAAAGTGCTGAGTTGCAAGGGTGAAGGATGTACTGTGGATGGGGTCTTAGTGGCATGACGGCTTAGCGCTGCCTTACAGCACCTGGGGTCTGTGTTTAGAACCAGCCTTGGGTGGTTGACTGTGTAGAGCTGAATGTTCTCCCTGTATCTATGTGGGTTTCCACCGGACGTTCCGGTTTCCTCCCACAGTCCAAAGTTGTGCAGGCTAGATGAATAAGCCATGCTAAATTGCCCTGTAGTGTCCAGGGATGTGCAGGCTAAGTGGATTTAGCCATAGTAAATGTGGAGTTGCTAGGATATTGTGAGGATGGGTCTGAGTAGGATGCTCTTCAGAGGATGATGCAGACTTGATGGGGTGAATAGACTGTTTCTGTACTTCAGGAATTCTGTGATTATTTGACTTCACTGTTCATCACCAAGAGCACTGCTGACCAAACTGTCCAAGTCCTAAAGGATATAACTATTTGATTAGGTTTGCAGAAAAGAGTAGCAAGAAGTGAATATTTGCTTGACCTGTCCTGTCAAATCTACATGTTGCGACTGCATCTGATGATATCACAAGGAGTGACCACTGTTTAGTCACTGTGGAGAACAAGTCCTGTCTTCACACTGAGATAACCTTGATCATATTATGTGACACTCCTACCATGCTAAAAGGGACAGGCTTTGAAGAAATCTATTAATTCAAAACTGGTCATCCATATCGAACTTTGGGCATCATCAGCAGGAGAATTGTACTCCATCGCAGTCTGTAATCTTTATGGTTTGGCATGTCCCCTACTGAAACATTACAATCAAGCCAGCAGATCAAACTTGGTTCAATGGAGAATTTAGAAGGATATGCTAGGAGTGACACCAAAATACCTAAAAATGAGGTGTGAATCTGGTGAAACTACAAAACAAGACTATGTGCATTCCAGACAGCATCAGCAACCTATGAAGGCCAGAGCTAAGTGATTCCACAAACAATGGATCAGATCTATGCTCTGCAGCCCTGTCATATCTAGTCAGGAATGAAGGTGGGCAATTAAACAAGTACCTACAGGGGGAGGCTCCACAAATATCCCCATCCTCAGTAATTGGGCAAGCCCAGCATATCAGTTGAAAAACAAGACTGAAACATTTGCAGGAGTCTTCGGCCAGCAGTTTTCTTTCATTCATGAGATTAGCGTGTTGCTCTCTGGACCAGCATTGCTTGTCCATCCATAGTTTTATTGAGATATTGGTGGTGAGCAGCCATGAACTGCTGCAGTCATGGCTTCCAGGTTGACATCTGATTCTCAGGTATGCCTGGTCCTGATCCTGGTATGCCCTTCTGCACTTTTCATGGAACCAGAGTTGATCCCCTAGCTTGATTGTACAGGCATTTCTGCTATAACACATGTTTCATTAATGCAAATTGGTTATTGTGCAACTGATGAATAGTGGACGCTGTTTGGATGATGCAAACTTTCTGTTGTACAAATATACCAATTTCCCTCTAACGCGATTTTCTATAGCTTGAGGTCACACAAGGACACAACTATCATGTTATAATGATAATCAACAGGAGGCTTCCTTGCCCATTTTGATTGGATGCCATGCAAGCTCATATGCTTGGAGTCAATGTTGAAGACTCCAAGGGCAGCGCTGTCCCAACTATATGCCACAGTGCCACCATCTCTGCTGACTCAGTACCACCTTCTCAAGGACAACTAAGGATGAGCAATAAATGCTGGCATCCAGTGACACTCAAATCCCACGAGTAAGCAGAAAAAGTAATGGTGTTGACTCGGATATTGTGCCTGAAATATGAGTGTGACTGTCAGTCTTTTGCTTTACTCATCCATGAGACAGTTCTCTCAAGATGTCAATATGGAGGACTTTGATGGGTTGTTAGGCCGGCTTTGCCATTGTTGTTTCTGGTGTCTAGGCTGAAGGTAGATAATCCATTTGGTTTCATTCCTCCTTTGAGGCTTTCTAGAGGTTGATAGAAATGAATGGCTGTCAATTCAAAGGGCATTTAAGAGTTAACCACATTCCTGTGGGCCTGGAGTCATATGTAGGCCAGACCAGATACGGACAGCTAGTTTTCATCCCTAAAGAATATCAGTAAACCGTTAGGGTTTTAACAAAATTGAGCAAAAATTTCATGGTCGTCATTAGATATTGAATTCAATTTTAAGCATTTTGAATCCCAACGTCTGCTGTAGTAGAGTTCAAACCCAAGTCCCAAGAATATTAGTTGTGTGCCGGGATTATTATTCCAGCAACAGTTTCACTAGGCCATCCATTATCTCTGAATTAATGGAAAGAACCCTTGACTGTGCTTATTTTGGGTCCATAACTTGGCTCCTCATCTCAGCACTGCCTTGGGTCCAAACATGGACAAAAGATGTGAACTCTAGCAGTCGCAGTAATTCCCTTTGACTTCGAGGCAGTGTTCAATCAAGTATGACATCAAGGAGCGATAATAGGAACTGCAGATGCTGGAGCAGAATTGGACAGAGTGCGCATTGGGGGCAAACTTTGTGCTGATTGGAGTAATACATGGTAGAAAGGAAGATAATTGTGATTGTTGGAGGCTAGCAGTCTCAGCTCCAGGACATCTCTATAGAAGTTCCTCAGAGTAGTTTCTTCATCCCAACCATCTCCAGCTGCTTTATCGATGACCTTTCCTCCATCATCACATCAGCAGTGGGGGTGATGATTGCACAATGCTCAGCACCATTCACAACTCTTCAGATACTAAAGCAGGCCATGCCCACATGCAGCAAAAGCTTAACAAAGTGAAGTCGTAGACGTAGTCAAGTAACATACATGCCGGTCAAACATGAAACAGTGACCGTCTCCAACATGAGACAATCTAATCATTGTCCCTTGTTACTCACGGGCAGTACCATTACTCTGTCCAACATTATCAACATCTAGTTGTTACCATTACCAGAAACTGAACTGGATTAGCCAGAGAAATACTGTGGGTACGGGAACAGATCAGAAGCTAGGAATCTTGCAGCAAGTAACTCACCTTCTTATTCTCCAAAGCCTTACCATCAACTATAAAGCCCAAATCTGGAGTATGATAGAATACTCCCCACTTGTCGGGATCAGTGCACCTCCAACAGTGCACAAGAAACTTGACACAATCCAGAACACAGCGACCAGCTTGACTCTTGCAACATCCTCAAACATTCACACTCTCCATTACTGACTGTCCTAACACCAATTTGTACTTTCTTCAAGATGCACTGGATGTTTGTTCTGAACTGCTGAGGTACCCTGCAATTTTGGCCATCAACCCCAAAAGACATGCACAGAAGACTTGTCTGGGTGAAGAAGGGTCCAGGCCCGAAACTCCTCTGATGCTGCTTGGCCTGCTGTGTTCGTGCAGCTCTACACCTTGTTATCTCTATGGGTGAAATGGTGATATGTTGAAATTATTAAAATAAATGACCAAAACACACAGAAGCCCCCAACATTTCTCCACATTCACCATGCTCCTCATACTCCATCCATGCCAACTTGTACCGTTACATATCCTCCACCAGCCTCATGTCTTTTTCATATTCCTTTTACTCTCATATACCCATTGGCCAATTCCCAGTGACCTCTTATATTCTCCGTAATGTATTCAGTTGGAAACACGCCAGTTCATTGAAATAAACTTTGAATACTTCAAACTTCTTTCAGCTAATCTGTACTGAGGAAAGCAAAATTCACTGAAATATTTAATAGGTTATGAAAATTATGACTTTTATTTTGTAACAATTTGAAACTGTCAATTAAACTGTGCAGCTAACAGGCTCCCCACTGTGATTATGTTGGTTTGTAACATCAGTCTCGTAGCACAAAGCTTTGTTGGGCTTATGCCAAATGATGAAGTGACATAGAAAACATTAGTCCTTTTCAAAACTCCACAATTTCAATTTGTAGCTGAACTATAAATAAAGATGATTGCTTCGAAAGCTCTGTAGAATTTTGAAATCTCCAAAGAGTTTTGGCATTCCTCATTGTGGCAGGTGTGGCATGGTGGCTGAGTGGTTAGCACTGATGTCTCAGAGCACTAGGGACCTGGGTTTGATTCCATCCTCAGGCAACTGTCTGCGCAGAGTTTGCACATTCTTTCCATTCTGTGCGGGCTTCCTCCAGATGCTCTGGTTTTCTTCTGTCGTCCAAAGATGTATAGCTTAGATGGTGCAGTTATGCTAAATTGCTCAGCGTGTTCAGGGATGTGCAGGCTAGGTCATGGGAAATGTAGGGTTACAGGACTAGGGTGGATCTGGATGGGATGCTCTTTGGAGGTATTAGTGTGAACTTGATGAGCCAAATGACCTGCTTCTGCACTGTTGGGATCACTGTTGGGAAAGATACTTTACATCTGACCTAAGTAAAATAATAATTAGAGATAACAAGGTGTAGAGCTGGATGAACACAGCAGGCCAAGCAGCATCAGAGGAGCAGGAAAGCTAACATTAGGCTAGACTCTAGGCCTGAAACATCAGCTTTCCTGCTCCTGTGATGCTGCTTGGCCTGCTGTGTTCATCCAGCTCTACACATTGTTATCTCAGATTCTCTAGCAACTGCAGTTCCTACTATCTCTAAAATAATAATTAACCAACTTTCACAGAGCTATGTATTCCAATGCAAGAATAGCAGATTTAGATTCACATAAGGGAAAAACTTACATGACCATAAACTGATCAAGTTGAAAATAATCAAGAAGTGCATACGTCATCTGAGCCGTGTGATGCAACATTCCTTTTTATTAACTTATTCAACATTTTTATATAAATTTATTACACCAAATAATGACAGGTCATTTAGAAAAAGTCCTGTAACTTACTTTCAAGCCTCATCACCAAAACATCATCCAAATGAAGGCCGCAACGATATAATGGAATACCAGCATATTTTCACAACAAGCCAATAAGTGGCCACAGCATAAACAGAATGAGCTTTCATACCTGCATTGCAGGAAGTATGCTGAAACATAATATAGTACCAAAATGGCTAAATACTGTTCAATAATGGGATTGCCTAATGATAAAAACACAAATAACTTTTGTTCTATGCACTTTAGGCTCTTTAAGCTTCAGCTAAATGTCACCCCTTTCTAATTAGGAAACAACCAAGAGAAACCATATTCTGTAAAAATGATTTATTGGAACAACTGTCATACTGGAGAAATTTTAGACAAACTCCGATGCGCCCGTTTCAAATGCCAACCAACTAGTATTTGGCCCACGTGCTGGGCACAGAACAAACATTTCTCTTCCTATCATTGTTGTTGAAAATGCCAAAAATAATCTGAAATTTGGAATCATGACTGTTTTAAAAACAGACCAAGCAGAAAATAGGCTTGGGACTAATCACACCACAATTTCAAGTGGTTCTGACATTCTGTCTGAAATCCCAAGCAGTTTTCAGCAGTCCCTGTCAACTGATTCGTTTTCCAGGTGTCATTACATGAACCATTTCATTCAACACAGCATTCCCAGCCTTGGCCTTCTGACAAAGAAAACATGTCCAGCAAGCAAAGGACTGGCAACGTTTAGTTGACACTTTGTGTCACTGGATCTGGGAACAAAAGTTTCCTTTGGTAATGTGTTGCCTCTGTGTGATACTGAGCAATGGAAAGGATTTTGGCAACAGCAAATTACTGCAGATGCTGGAATCTGTACTGAAAACAAGAAGCTGAAAATCAGCATTATCTATTCAACAGATACTGCATAGGCCTGAACTTCGAAATGATTCCTCCCTCTAACTCAGTTGACTATCTCTTAAAATATATGCCAAAGCGTGAACTTGTGAGAAATACTCCTGTGTGTCATAATTCTAGAAATGTAGTGAAGTCAAGTTGCATTCAAATGAATGACCAGATCATCAGAAAACTCTACTCACTTATCAACCATCATCAAAACATATGCATAAAAATGTTCTGCTGCAGAAATCCTTGAACACTTCTAATTGTAATGAGAAGTCCCCAAGAACCAAATCTCAAAACCACAAAGTACAGAGCAGGTTCTTCCCATTTTAATTGTAAACAGTAGAATGAAAAGGCATGCAGTCTGAGGTTGATGGATCAAATTAACAAGAACAATTACAATTGGCACATAACTTTCTGGGCAGAAATTAACAGCTTGAGACATCTGCAATGCACATTTAATCCCTCAATTGGGTATTAGTCATTGACCAAACGAACAAGTAAGCACTGGAGGTTCGGGGAGGTATCCAACAGCCACAACCCCCTATCATGAGTGTTACTACAGCTGGGTTTCAAGAGCTTCAAGCCAAAATCCAGCAGTTTGACAGGATTATGTCAGGATTATGCTGAGCACCTGATAATGAAACCTGTGAAATGCATAAGAAAAACATGATATATCACATCCAAATCAACTAAAACTGAACTTAACTTTTTTTTTCTATTTCTTATAGAACAGAATAATTAAACAGATTATTTGTATTCAGTTTTATTTTAACACAAGAAATAAATAACTTGCATTTCTACTACACTTTGTCACATCCTTCTGTCTCAAATGCTCATCAGTTAACTACTTGTTACAGTTACGAGGTTGATGACATTATTATTATATTAATGGGGCGCAACTTGAAGTTCAGAGTAAAGGAAGGGCCTCGTGTATCCTGCTTAGTCATCTGTCTGACAGCAAGCCTGGAGTTAGCACAAAGGGCTTTTCTGAGGAATCAAATGGAAGTTCAGATGGTTTCACTGAGATGATTATAGCTGAGAATGAAACATGCCTCATGTACCTTTTACAGTAAGTGTGCTTAAACAGTCATTCACTCTCAGAATTGTCAGGTGCATTCATTCTTTAAAAAAAGCTGCAGTTTTCAAAGGAGAAATGAGGTAATATAAGAGGTGTCCCTGTCCTCATCTGGTTGTAACAGGGATAATTTTGAGATCAAATGATCTTGAGTTCAGATCTTGTAACCACAGTATTTTTGTCACTCATCTTGCTTCACGTGGTCATTGATGACACCCTCTCCCACACACCATCACAACTACTCCTCCAATAACATTGATGGTGAAGGTTCAGCTGTGCCAGTATCAAGGGGAGATGATTAGGTTTTCTCTTGAAGGATTGGCTATTGCCTGGCCCCTCTGATTATTTCTTGCAGCTTATCATTCCAGACTTGAACATTGCCCAGGCCTTGCTGCGTGTGGGCACAATGTCTGAAGCATTGTGAAGGGAACTGAAAATGTTGCAATCACCAGCAAATGCCCCCCTTTTCAAGCAGAGGGAAGAACACTAATGGAATTCCAACCAACACAACCATCTTCCTCTGTGCCGAGTATTGCTACAGCCATTGGAGAGCTTTACCCTGAATTTTGCAATGACTGCATATTTCCACACATGGTCGAATGCTGTCTTGACTTCAAGAGCAATGACTGTCATCTTTGTCTTAGGAATTTGTTCATGGTTAGATGGCAGAACTTAAAACTGAACATTTGTGAGTAAAACATGACAGAATTTCTTGAATTGCTCAAACTTTATAGTTTGCAACGCGAGCATGGTGCCCTTTTATGCAGAGAGAGGTCTATTTGGAAACTGAAAATAAATCAGTGATCCGTTTTATTTGTATCACAGAATTTATTATGAGATTTTAGTATCAGAGTGAATCTTTAATCATAGGTACCACCTCAGCCTTTGGGGCTGGTTACGTTTTTTAAATTTTCTTGATTTCACTAACCTTTATGATGGGATTGTTTATTGAGGTCATATGTTAGTTGAGGGATTGATCACTACAACACGGATGTGCTGAGTCATGCCAGTTCAGTACCTCAAATCTTGTTCAAGAGAGGCACAACAAGAACTTCAGTTTTTTTTTGAGGGGAATCAATAAGAATGTAAATTGAAATCAACATTTGTGGCAAGAACAAAGCTAGGATGAAGATCAGTTTGGAGGAATTTTAGAGGTGGGAATTTGAGAAAGTCGGAAGAATAAATGGTGTGTAGCAAGAGAGCAAGGCATTTTAATTTTGGCTTTCAAGGAGGAACTGAATCAGCTATGTATGATTTTGGCAAACAGATTTATGAAAATGAAAAATTCAGTTTCAAGAATAATTCATTGAACTGTTGGACTCCTGCTGCTTAAACACTAACACTAAGACTTCAATGGACAGCATCTTCAGAAACAAGTGGCCGAGAAGTCTGTCTTTCTCACTTGGAATGAAAACTGGAAATGAACAATGGTCCAGTTAGACTGCAAGACTGATCCTACTTGAAATGTTTGCCTGCCTGCATCTCTTCAGTGATGACTGAAATTTTATGCATTGTCAGCATTATCTGTCTAATTAAAATTTCCATTCTTGTGTTTTATTTCAATTACTTTTAGTTTCATTTTTCTTGATTTGACAGGATAGACGATTGGCTAGGCCATAGAAGACAGAGTTGTGAGATAGGGGCCATTTACAGGATGGCATGCTGTGAATGGTGAAATGCCAGAGGGATCAGCACTCGGGCTACAATTAATTACAAATATATATTAATGACTTCAGTAAGTCAAATCAATCTATTACAGGCAGCTTCATTTAAAAAAAACAGATGGAAGACAAGCAGTGAAGATGACAGTCTACAGAAGGACATAGACAGACTCAATGAGTGACAGTGGTAGAAGGAATACAATGTGGAAAATGGGAGTCTATGTATTTTGGCAGGAAGTATACAGGAGCTAAATACTGTTTAAATGGAAAAAAGCTACAGAAAGCTGCAGCAAAGAGGGACTTTGAGGGTACTTGTGCACAAATCACAAAAACCTAATGTCCAGGTACAGCAGGTAATAGGGAAGACAAATAGAATGTTTGCCTTTATTTCAAAGGAAATGCTGTATAAATGTATGGAGGCCTTGCTGAAACTATACACGTAGAATAACAAGAACAGTTTTGGTTCCCTTATCTAAGGGAAGATGTGTTTATGTTGGAGCCAGCCCAGAGAAATTTCACCAGGTTGATCTCAGGTTTTCTTGAGAGTTTGAAATGGTTGCCCCTATACTCAGGACATGGTCAAGCAGTTTCAAGGCCAAAGAAATTATGAGAGATTTGCAGTGGGAGGGAGATCCCCTGAGGTTTGTCCGGAGGGAGGTGGGTAACTTCTTCAGGGTAGGCATCCTTAGAAGAAGCTTCGCAGTGGGGTTAAAATTGTATCAGAGATAAGAGGAAATGCAGATCCCGGAGAATCGTGGTTAACAAGGTGTAAAGCTGGAGCTGGAGCATCATAGGAGCAGGAAGGCTGACGTTTTGGGCTTTCTGATGAAGGGCCCAGGCCCGAAATGCCAGCCTTCCTGCTCCTATGATGCTGCTTGGCCTGCTGTGTTCATCCAGCTCTACACCTTGTTATCTTGGATTCTCTAGCATCTGCGGTTCCTATTGTCTCTGGCCCAACACTCATTTGAGGTTAGAAAAATGAGAAGTGACTTTATTGGAACCAATTCTTGTTGGTTTGCATTAGATTTTAAAGTGGCTGGACCCAGTAGATACTGAGAGATTGTTTACCTTTGTTTGTGAGTCTAGGACCAGAGAACATAGTCTCAGTGTAAGGTATTGACCAAATAATACAAATTTGAGGAGAATTTTCTCTCTGAGGGTTGTGAATCTATAGAATTCTCTCCTGCAGAGGGCTGTAAAGGCTGTGCGTTCAGTAAATTCAAGGTAGTCAGATTTCTAATAGAATAGAAATTCAAGGGTTACGTGTATAATGCAGGAAAGTGGAATGAAGGACGATCTCAATGAATGACAATGCCAGCTTGACAGGTTAAATGGCTTCTTGCCCCTCCGAGTTTTAGTTGTAATTCTGTTTTACATATTTTTTGCCAGGTCAGCATTTCCTTTAAGCACTTGTCTGATAAACGCAAGATATTTGTGGTAACAAAGGTATGGAGCTGGAGGAGCACAGCAGGCTGGGCAGCATCAGGGGAGCACAAAAATTGACATTTTGGGTCAGGACCCATCTTCAGAAATGGGGAAGGGTGAGGGGAGCTGTGACATAAATAGAGAGAAGAGGTTTGGGGCTGGGGATGGTAGGTGGGATAGTGATAGGTGGGTGCAGATAGGGAGTGGTGAAAATTGGTCAGTGGGAAGGGTGGGCCGGATCAGCGGGGAAGAAAATAGATCGGCCAGGGAGGTGGGAATGGGAGGCGGGGTTGGTCATAGGATGAGGCTGGGGTGGGGAGAATTTGAAACTGGTAGAATTCACTTTCAGGCCGTTGAGCTGTCGGCTCCCGAGTCAGATTATGATGCGCCTTTCCTCCAGTTTGCAGGTGGCGTCATTGTGACACTGAAGGAGGCCCAGGTTGGACATGTCACAGGGAGTGGCAGAGTGTGTTTTGTGTTTTTTGGTGCTTTATTTGGATGAGCTTAATGAAACTGCAAGAACAACAGTTAACAATTTGAATGGGGCTAAAAGAAGGACATATTTATATAAATAGTTTGAATTGCAAAGCATTTGAATCTCTGTGGAACAAAGATGAAGCAATTGGAATGCTCCAAACTATGTTTCAATTACAGACAAAACTGATCATTACTGTTTGGAAACAGAATTTGAAGAGTTTCTAGTGTGAGCATGTTCAGAGATTGGGTTCAAGGAATTCTTGTTGGCTTGCTCCAGAGTTACATGTCAGACTCATTTTAGAGCCAGTTGTGTGGGTATTGGCATCAAGAAGATGCGTATGTTGTGATATGTGATTCTGTTTCTGCTGATAGTGCTTAACAGAATGGCTGCAGTTTTGGCTTGGAGAATGCCACCTGAGATTGGAACTGGGGTTTTGTTGGTTGCAGGGAAGTGAGGATTGAGCTCAAGTCAAGCAAGCACCGAGTTATTGTATTATCAGTTACAGCTTTTGTTTTCCCTTCTTGCTGTGCTTTTGCTTGTCATATGTAGCATAAAATAAATCTGATAAGAAATAATGATAGCATGGTGCACAAAAAAGAGATTTTTTTGTTTTTATTCATAACTGTGTTCCATTTTAGCAGCCCAGTTGAACTGTAGTAAATTTCATTTAGAGTACAGGAAACAGCAACTTATGCTTATCTGCTTTCTCTTCACTGCACGCTTAATGATTTATTTAGTACATTCCTCGTCTGTACTGAAGTTTTAGGTTTTTCAAGGTTTTATTTTGCATCTGTAGTTATCTTCATTCGAGGTTGCTCTACCTGCACATACGAGGTTAATTTCAATGTGTGTACTAGTGATGTTTGACTTTTTTTAAACTCTGCCACACCTCTTAGTCCTTAACATTTGCTGTATCCTTCTGCCTCTCCACATCTTTCGTGAATGACCAAGAGCTTTCTCTTGGGCATTATTAATCCTCAAATCATCTCATTTCTATTGTTTTTACTGGAAACGTGCACACTGTATTATGAAGGTATAAAAGCATATCCCATTTTACTTTGTATCTGTGTCACTGCAGGACTCCACTATAGGTGTAATCCAAGATACTGTTAGACAGCTTCCTCTAAACATTCACTGGAAGAGAGAATAGACCTCTCCCTGCAGTTTGCAACATTGTCCATGTCTTTTTGATAGACATACAAATGAATCACATTTTACTGAAGAGGTCCGATTCCACTAAAATTACAGGGGCTTTAAAATGCTCAATTCCATAATGGAGCTAGCAAAGATGGGTGGTTTGACATCTGCACTCTTATCCCCAACCAATGAAAATTGATAGAAATGGTGATGGGGTATGAGAATCCTGGCTTTAGGCATCACCTGCCAGTTTGAAGCATCTTGAGAGATTCCGACTCCATGACCATAAGACATAGGAGTGGAAGTAAGGCCATTCGGCCCATCAAGTCCACTCTGCCATTTAAATCATGGCTGATGGGCATTTCAACACCACTTCCCTGCACTCTCCCCGTCGCCCTTGATTCCTTCTGAGATCAAGAATTTGTCGATCTCTGCCTTGAAGGCAACCAATGTCCCAGCCTCCACTGCACTCTGCGGCAATGAATTCCACAAGCCCACCACTCTCTGGCTGAAGAAATGTTGTCTCATTTCAGTTTTAAATTTACCCCCTCTAATTTTAAGGCTGTGCCCATAGGTCCTAGTCTCCCCGCCTAATGGAAACAACTTCCTAGCGTCCACCCCTTCTAAACGAAACATTATCTTGTAAGTTTCTATTAGATCACCCCTCAACCTTCTAAACTCTAATGAGTACAATCCCAGGATCCTTAGCCGTTCATCATATGTTGAACGTACCATTCCAGAGATCATCCGTGTGAATCTCTGCTGGACACGCTCCAGGGCTAGTATGTCCTTCCTGAGGTGTGGGGCACAAAATTAGACACTGTATTCTAAATGGGGCCTAACTAGAGCCTTATAAAGCCTCAGAAGCACATCGCTGCTTTTATATTCCAACCCTCAATTCCTCTCTCATGCCCCTGTAATTACCTTTATTTAACTGTAACACCATTACATCCAATTTTGCCTTCTCTCTTTCAAACTGCAGCCTGAACTCTACCATATTATGATCGCTGCCTCCTAAGTGTTCCCTTACTTTAAGGTCTTTTATGTCTGGCTCATTACATAGTACTAAGTCCAGAATAACCTGCTCCCTTGTGGGCTCCATCACAAGCTGTTCCAAAAAGCCATCCTGCAGACATTCCATGAATTCTTTTTCTTTGGATCCACCAGCAACATTATTCATCCAATCCACCTGCATATTGAAGTCCCCCATGATCACCGTGTCCTTGCCTTTCTGACATGCCCTATCTATTTCTCAGTGCATCTTGCGCCCCTGGTCCTGATCACTGTTAGGAGGTCTGTACATAACTCCCATTGTAGCTTTTTGCCTTTGTGGTTCCTCAATTCCACCCACACAGACTCCACATCTTCTGACCCTATATCATTCAGTGCTGTAGATTTAATTCCATTCTTAACTAACAAGGCAACCCCACCCCCTCTGCCCACCTCCCTGTCTTTTCAATATGTTGTGAATCCTTGGATGTTTAACTGCCAGTCCTGAGCTCTCTGCAACCATGTGTCTGTGATGCCTACCACATCATAATCATTCAAGAGGCAAGATTCAAGATGAAATTTTCAGCATTGGTGTCCATTTGCCCTTGTCTGATATTTGTTTCCAAGCTGCATGAATAAGGAGATGGTGTATGAAGTGTGACCATCTTTTAGCTTAGTACTTTACCAATGTGTTTACTTCCATTCGCAGCCCGCAGTTATTAAAGGGATTTTAGAAGTTTACGAATATCAGTTTTGGAGCAGCAAATACAATAATGTCTCTCATACGTAAATCCAGGGATTCAAATGCTTAATGTGATAATAATTTTGATCTTATGGAGCTCCTGAAAAATATTTACCATCTGCTGAGTTAAAGAAGATGTTAACTTTATGTAAAAACTGCATTTTAATCTTGCCAAAAGGCTGCAAGAGACTGAGAATAATGATGTGACATTGTATCATTTACAGTGATGATGTGTACCATCTCATTAGCAAAATGCACTTCACTCCTCATTTTTGATAAAGAAATGTAACATCTGCTCAGCCTTCTTATTACTTCTGTCAGACTGTTGTGGGTGTTGTCGTGTCAAGTGCAGCTTATGGACTTTACAGAACAGAAACAGGTCAAAAGGCTCAACCAGTTTAAACCAGCACTAATAGTCTCAGGTGCCTCCTCCCACTCTGCCTCTACTGTGTCTCTCCTTTCTCTTTTTGAAACCACCAATGAACGTTTTTTGCTGTAACTGCTCCCAAGCTGCAATGTATTCTGGTTCTGATTGCCCTCTCCAAAAACCAATAATCCTGGGGAGTTAATGAGGTCAGGTACTAATTTTCTTTGCATTCAGTTCTCAAGAAGGACTGAAATTCGCCGGACTTGAAATGTAAACTGTTTTCTCTCCATAAATGCTGCTAGATCTGCTGAGTTTCTCCACAAAATTATTTCTATATGTCAGTAATTTCCTCCCAACTTTATGTTCATAATTATTCTGACTCTTACAATAACGCCAGCAGCATTATTTGGACCTCAGTGTATTGGTCGTTCTATCACTGTAGTGAAATTCAAATCATTGTACTTGCCTTGAAAAGGCCAGCCTTGTGTGAAGACAATTGAGGAAAAAAGGACTTGGCACTGGTCAATTACAATTACAGTGTCACAGTACCTTCCAGGAGTGGTGTAACATGATTATGCCAAGATCTTTATTTCTTCATGTATTGAACATGGTATTCATTGTTAAGTCGTAAATTGTGTTTGTGACAAACTTTTCCACATAGGAACTGAAAAAGAAAATGCATTAAAACTGTAACAGAATGTGTTATATGGGGTAAATGCCAGGCATTAGAATAGAAAGCATTGGGTATATCATTAGAGACAAAGAATAATTGCTTGAGCAGAAATGATTCCCTGTTTGTCTTTTCTAGAAGATCCATTACATTATGAATTTTAGGTAGTAATTTGGTAACTGTGTCGACAGTCTGTTATCAGATATTTCATTGTTATAACAGTGCAGAAAATGACATTTATTGCAATTAGTTCATTCTCTCAACACTGGCATCAATACTTTGTTGCACACTCTCAAGTGTCCCCTAGCATGTTTTTATGAATTCTAGCCTGACAACATTTCACTGTGAGTAGGTTGAAAAACATTCCTCTGAAGAGTTTCAGTAGTTTATGTAGAAAGACACCACATTTATGATACAGACCAATAAAGTCTTGTGATAACAAAGTGTGGGGCTGGACGAACACAGCAGGCCAAGCAGCATCTTAGAAGCACAAAAGCTGACGTTTCGGGCCTCGACCCTTCATCAGAAAAGGGGGATGGGGAGAGGATTCTGAAATAAATAGGGAGAGAGGGGGAGGTGGACTGAAGATGGATGAGAGGAGAAGATAGGTGGAGAGGAGAGTGTGGATGGGGAAGTAGGGAGGGGTTAGGTCAGTCCGGGGAGGACGGACAGGTCAAGGGGGCAGGGTGAGGTTAGTGGGTAGGAAATGGAGGTGCAGCTTGAGGTGGAAGGAGGGGATAAGTGAGAGGAAGAACAGGTTAGGGAGGCAGGGACAAGCTGGGCTGGTTTTGGGATGCAGTGGAGTTTGATGCCACCTGTAGGTTGCAGGAACAGCAACCCATATTCCGCTTGGGAACTCTGCAGCCCAATGGTATCAATGTGGATTTCACCAGCTTCAAAATCTCCCCTCCCCCCATTGCATCCCAAAACCAGCCCAGCTCGTCCCCGCCTGCCTAACCTGTTCTTCCTCTCACCTATCCCCTCCACCCACCTCAAGCCGCACCTCCATTTCCTGCCTACTAACCTCATCCCGCCCCCTTGACCTGTCTGTCCTCCCGGGACTGACCTATCCCTTCCCTTCCTCCCCACCCACACTCTCCTCTCCACCTAGCTTCTCCTCTATCTATATCAGTCCGTCTCCCCCTCTCTCCCTATTTATTTCAGAACCCTCTCCCCCTCCCCCTTTTCTGATGAAGGGTCTAGGCCTGAAACATCAGCTTTTATGTTCCTAAGATGCTGCTTGGCCTGCTGTGTTCATCCAGCCCCACACTTTGTTATCTTGGATTCTCCAGCATCAGCAGTTCCCATTATGTCTGATCATGAAGTCTTGTGATATGCTCCTGCTCTTAACTTTTCTGTACTGAACTGTGTAGTGAGGTTATTGTGGACCTCCAAATTCTTGGGCCAGCAAGGGGTTACTTTGTACCTACTCTTCTTTGTCCCACTAGCAAAGTATGCCTGCATGACCAGTTGGAAGGAGGGCATCTGTCTGCTTCCTTGTGATGCCTCCATCAGTCAGATGGCTCACCATTTGCTGTTAACTAGACTTGCAAAGGATGAACAGTCTTTTCATTCAGAACTGTCAGTGTGACATTGGTCACCTCAATTTCCCTGCCCCAGCTTATTCATTCCAACCTATTCTCTTGGGAACTGACACAACCCTGACTTTGTTATTTTTCCAGCCAATAAGGGTGGTGCAGTTGTGGTCTGGCGGGCTGACCTCTATATTGCAGAGGCTGAGCACTTGTTCTCACATACCTCTTTCTTTCTCCATTTGGATCATGATGGAACATCAGGCCATTGTGTCAACCATTGTGTGAAATGCCAATTTTGTGCCTTCCAATGACTCACTGCAGAAATTTTCCCTAAAGCTACAGTTTTCCAGCCATGCTATTGTTAAATTAGCTAAGATTGCAAATTCCTTGCTCTGCTGTGGGATGTTTTTCCCTTCTTTATAGCTCCCCATTCAGACCCTCCTGTTGCTTTGACCTTAATGGAGACAGGGGCTCAGACTTACCATTTTTTGTTCAGAAACTAGTATTTCAAACATAAGTACCCATGAGCTCCATGCTTACTGTCATGCTGTTTTGAACTGTGGCATGCAGCATTAACAAAAGCATCAAAGGAAAGAAAAAAAAATGTGAATGTGCAGATCAAAACATCAGATGAAACCTTCCCCTCTCTGTTCTGTATGGACATTGGCAAGAAAAGCAGAAATAGGCTAAGAATGAAAAAATTCAGAATCTCGATGTTTAGAACAATTTTTCCAATTTTCTGTTCAAGCTTTAAATGGTGATTTCAGAATTCCTCTATTGAGGGACATCTATCTTATTTCCTTTCATTTGCAATCATTAATAGCCCAACTTGCCTCTATTTTATGGCTGTTTCAATTCTCCTCCCCTTTCAGGAGAAACTGCTAGTGCCCGTTCCTGACGTGTAAATCCAGCTGGTACGAGGTGGCTGCCGCTTCCCGATTTCATGTCGTGGCCATTATCCAACTATGTTTTCAGAGCACTGTCCCTCCTGCATGCTCCATTACCACCATCCTCCTCAACTTTGTGTTCACATGACTTGACATCAGCATATCACCCATCTCACCATCTCATCATGCCTGCTGTAGCACAGATCTCACATCACTAATCCTTCAACCTTGTACTTCAGGAACACTTATGATTTGCATACTTCTGCCTGGTCACTAAGTGTGCAGGGACATGTACAGATCTCATACATCTGCAGAGGATGCATCTTATGGCTCTTTGCTTGCTTTCTGAGTGCTCACTCACTTTATGCATTTTTTTAGAATCTGTCAGTGTCTGTGTGTTAGAATGCTTTGGTGCACAGGCTTCAGTTAGAAACTGCCATTCTCTGTGTGGCTTATATGGCTAATGTTACTCATCCACACAGAGGAGAGGCAGGCAACCTGTCAAAGCGGGATGCACTGTAAGAGGCCAAGCTGCCAGACCAAGGCCAGGCTGGATGTGAACAGCAGCCCAGGTAAGGGCTGTGTCCTAGGTTAACAGGAGCACCTAGCTATTTGCATCCAGCCTGGCCTTGGTCTGGTGGCTTGGCCTCCTGCAGTGATCTGCAGCAAAAAGACTGACCTAATGGGTTATGCATCACACTGAGTTAGGCAGTTGCTCACTTCAAGTGCCTGCAGGGGTGTACGTTTGGACTTTATACATGACAACAATGGTATGAATGCCAGAAAGCCCAAATACTGGTGAACAATGTGGCCTCGCCAGCTGCATGATTTTCTGAGAAAGTTGGCCAAGAGCTTAGTTGTACATTGATACTCAAGTGGACATTTTACTGGTGAATGTTGACCAGGAAACAACTGATGCAGTGCATTGTTAGTTCATTGTGCATTTGATTTTCATTTTGATTTGAAGAGGAAAGAGCTGCACAAGTTAATCACTGAGCGCCATAGATCTGAAATGTAGTTTTAATGTTTGCATATTCTTTAGTCCCATTTGCAGCGCAGCACTGAAAATGGAAATAATTGTGTTGTTAACTTGTGGCAATGTATAAAAATGGCTGAGTCTGAGGGGATGAACTGATGATAACCTTTTTATTAGTACAGCATTTCTCTCAATTTGTATTTGTATCACAGTCCGGGACAGTAATGGAATCTGGCAGTCTGAAAATGCATGAAGAATTTTGATTTAGCTTCAACATTTGTTCAGGATTTTAAAGCTGCATTTGCATGTAGGATAACATTCGCAACATGCATTCATCACCCTTTTAGCATGGTTACCTCAGATTATGATAAAGATGAATGTAATTTACTTTAATTTCCATGTTGGTATTCATGTTTAAATTAACCTTTCTTTTCAAATCTTGTATAACAAAGGAGAAAGTGGTCCTTCAAATGTAAATCTAAGAGTTAATGATATAAAGTCTCTCACATGAAGGTTGGCATTGCCCTGTTTTACAATACTTCTGAATATGATCGGTTTGTGATTGCACCAAATTGGCAGTTTTTGTTGATGCACTACTGCTCTTCCTCAAGCTTTTTACTCATCATCATCTAACACCGAGCTGGCAAATAAGTCTGGCGCATGTTCCTGTATAGTTTTTTTTCTGAGCGCAGAAATCTCCTCCTGGATTTTTCAGGTGACGGATAGATAGGTAGGAATTCAGAATATTGCATCACACATCGTAGCTTCTGAGTGTATTCATTTTGAAAAGGTTAATTTGTTTGATTATTCTGGTAATTTGATCTGGTATCTGAATAAGTGATCTGAAAAATAAAAAAGGGACATGACGACATACAAGAAAACGAGTTTAGCAAAATGTCATTCAGTAATGGTAGCATTTGGATTTAAAAATGGAAATCTGTTCGTCATTCTTCGAAATACCAGATGTGTTCGTAAGGGATTTTTATTTCCTCTGTGCTAATTTTAAGACACTGGTTGGTGCATTCATGCCTGTGCTATTTTAACCCAGTCATTAACCTCTTATTTAACAACTGCATTAAAAAAGCAGACTCAAATGCAATGCAGACTCATTAACCACTGCAGTCCCCATTTGAGATCAAAATGTTTCACTCCAGCTGTTTACCAAAGAAAATCTCACAATTGCTGTTTTTATACACAAGGTTTCACTGGGAAATGGAGCCACACAAGAACCATCCGTTTTAGTTGAATGTCAGTTGGCACTGCTGAAATTTTCTTTCTGTTTTAATCGTGTGAAACTGCAGTAGGAAATTCACAGATGCTGGGCTGAACTAAATGTGGCACGGCTCTCTGAAATGATGCCCAACTCCACCCATTTTGGAACAGTGGATTGAAAATTGGGAATGGCTTGTGACAAGTATCAATGTCCTAACTACAAGATGAAAGCTCTGAAAAGTTAGGAAGTGAGTTCACATCACAGCTCATTTCTATCACAGCAGGAACACCTGTTACTTGAGCCTTTTTTTGCATTAGAAAGCATTTTTGAAATATTTCTACACTGTTTTTACATGAGCCCTTGTAATGAAACAAAAATAGTTGGCTGAGAATTGTCAGACTGCTATGTAGATGTTCGCCTGATTTCTGCTTTCTCTTTGTTGAATTTCCTTGAACATATAATAAATCAGTTGGAAAGCTTTCACCAGTTATTTAAAATTCCTACAGTGACTTAAAAGATTATGAACTTCGTAGAAATTTGTCTCTCTGTTTGAAATCTGAATTGTCAACTGAAATATTTGGAAATGGTGATGTATATTAGGATTACCTGAATATTTAGCCTTGGAAACACGAGTCAGAACGGCATGCTTTATCAACCAAACACCAAATCTAAAAGAGAACAATAAACCTATATGCCGCAAAATATTTCATACTTTATTAATGAGTTCACCTTGAACAGATAGGCTTTCATTCATATTAGTGAGAATCCATGTGCACTCTACAGTCTGAAACAGGAAGTTCATAATGACATGTTAGCGCCGCACATTGAAAGTTAAAAGATGTCTGGTCAATCTTTTTAAACTTAGTATCCCTGTTTTGTTCACTGCGGTTGCTGTGCGACTAGAATGCTGCCTAGGTATTCGGATAATGTGGGGGCCTTCGCTAATTAGTTGGTGGGGAACATAGACTCATAGAGATGTACGGCATAGAAACAGACCCTTCGGTCCAATTCATCCATGTTGACCAGATATCCTAAATAAATCAAGTCCCATTTGCCAGCATTTGGCCCATATCCCTCTAAACCCTTTCTATTCATATACCAATCAGATGCCTTTCTAAATGTTTTAATTGTACAAGCCTCCACCACTTTCTTAACAGCTCATTCCATACACACGCCACCCTCTGCATGAAAGTGTTGCCCCTTCGGTCTCTTTTAAATACTTCCCCTCTCACCTTAAACCTATGCCCTCTAGTTTTTGACTCACTCACACTGAGGAAAAGACCTTGTCTATTTATCCCAGCTGTGCCCCTCATGATTTTATAAACCTGTATAAGGTCACCCCTTAGCCTCCGATGCTTCAGGGAAATTTAACCCCAGTCTATTTTAGCTTCTCCCTATTGCTGCAACTGTCCAACCCTGGCAACATCATTTTAAATCCTTTCTGAATCCTTTCAAGTTTCACAACAACTTTCCTGTAGCAGTGAGATCAGAATTGCATACAGTATTCCAAAAGTGGCCTAACCAATGTCCTGTACAGCCACGATATGGCCTCCCAACTCCTATTCTCAATGCATTGACCAATAAAGGCAAGCATTCCAAACGCCCTCTTCACTACCTTATCTATCCGCATAGCTGAGTCTTGAGTGCGAATTTCGTTCAGTGCCCTTCTTGCTGTTTGTCCCTCTGTATGCTGCAAGCAGAAGTCAGACAAAAGGCCCTTGCAACCACATCTTCCCCTATTTTCTTTTATGGGATGCCTGCCCCTAACTGCTTCGAGTGTGGTTACGAGTCAGCTGCACTGCTGTATGTTTGGAGTCTTACTTAAGGCAAATTGGGTTAGTTTTGTGAATCAGAGATAACAAGGTGTAGAACTGGATGAACACAGCAGGCTAAGCAACATCAGAGGAGCAGGAAAGCTGATGTTTCGGATCTAGACCCTTCCTACTATCTCTGAAAGTTTTGTGAATCAGATATTTTTGTAACAATGCTTATTGGTGGTCATTAATTTCAGACTTTAACGGAATTGAAATCTTCCATTAAAATGCACATCCTGAGTGTCTGGATTACTAGTCAAGTGAATTACCACTCTGCCACCATGTCTCCATTATTGGTAGGTGCCCAACATGAGAAGATATTCCATCGATGAAAAATACCTCCCCATCAGATGGCATTAAATTGATTTGAAATAGTGGGCAACTGGACCCTCTTTCTTAACGTTGTTGTGGGAAGGCTCTTAACAAATTACTCACAATATATTGTGATTATATTTGTAAAGTTTGTGGATTTCCATTACTTCTTATTCAATGTACTTTACCTGCATGGGCAGGATGTTATATTTCCCCCTCTGTATCTCAGAGTTTGAACTCTTAAAGTGCTGCATCCAACACTAGTTCATGGTCTATAGCAAGTTCTCGTCTCCAGCAGGAACTGTGATTAAAATTACTCCACATCAGTTAGCTTGTATCATAAATTAAATGAGGTGATCTGCTGTTTTATCGTGACTTATCTGGATGAGTGATTGGGGTAATAAATCAGGGTTAAATCATACGACATTTATTTCATTTTATCTCTGTGGTCAGAAATGGGAGGGCTTTGTGTTACTAGATTTTCATCAAATATTGCATGTGAGTTTATGTCATTAGATAGTGAATCTGATGTTTAATTCGCTTGCTTCGCTGGAAGGGGAATTTGTTTTATGCCATCGTCCATTGGTCTGTGAAAAATAAATTATTGCTTCAATAACTCAAAACCACTTGATCAGATTGCAAACAGACTCGCTTGTGTCTACTCATCAAACACTTGGATGAATCCATTTATAAATGGTGGTGGTTGGAATTGTCCAAGGATTAATTGGATTCCTATTTACTTGATTTTTTTTTCATTCCTCTTCTACCAACTTCAGAATCCCTTTTGCTGGCCACCAGCTCAGTTCTGAATGGTTGAGCAGGCAAGCTATAGTTTCAGACCTATGATGATACTCCACACAACAAGTGAATGTATATGAGCTGATGTTTGTTCCAGCTTTTCCACAGCTCTGGATGGACCTGTCTGGCCTGCATTCATTGTAATGTGTTGTCAGAAATAATCAGTTCAAATTTTACATCTGAGAACTTAGCAGATGTCTACAAGACAAGACCCAACATCAAATTGCATTTATATAGCATTGAGAAATAGCCAAGTGGCCCACGCTACATCACAGGACCATTGTTACACAAACTTTAACCTTGTGCTGTACGTGGAGACAACTGAAAACTGGTCCAAGAGCTAGGTTTCTCAGACCACTCAAAAGGAGGAGGGAGAGTAAGCAAAGCTGATGGGTTTAGGGAAAGAATAATAAATCTCACAACTGTAGCTGAATACTGGTTGCCGAGACAGGAGCTGTTTAAAATTGGGACTGAGGACGGGGTTAGAGAGGTGCAAATATTGCAGTGTTGTGGGGCAGAGGAGGTGAGAGAAGTAGGGAGGAATGAGGCCTCCAGAGGATTGGTGTTACAAGGATAGACATTTTTGAAGTTGAACAGTTTTTTAATTGGGAGCCAACATAGGCCAGGAAGTACAGATGATGGTAGAGGGTATTTAGGGCATATTAGGATGTAGGCTGCGGAGTTTTGGATGAGCTCAATTTCTGAGGATGGTGGAAGTGTAAGGTCATCCCAAGAGTAATATGGAACTGAGTTCCCAAGGATGATACAGATTTGTCAAACATCTCCATTGATGAGACTTTTTGCATGTAAAACCTTTGTGCTGACTAAAGTGGCTTTAGCTAGCTGTAAAGTGGCCTGTCTATGTTGTTTGGAATGTTCATTTACATCAAGTCGACAAAATAACTAACTATGGAAAGAATATGTTTTGATTCTCTTCAAAAGCAGAACATGTGAAATATATAGTCACCCCATACAGGTGCTTTATGAATTACATGTTTGCAGAAGCTATTGATACAAGTGTAGAAACAGGCTGTCACCCTTCAACAACACATTCTTTGCAAAGAATGTCAGTCATCATTGACGTGCAAGGAAGTAGGTGAATCATTATAAAATTTTCTGTCATCATACATTGCATTGAGGATAGAGAAAAGGACCTGGCCTTGCTGTGCCTGGTAAAATTCTGTTTGTTTTTATGTCTGTTACAATGAATGTAAATACCTACACTATCCTCAATTCTTTTAGAACCTGAAATAACTGTATTTCAATTAGCAGCTTGAAAAAAATGCAATTATTGGGATTTTTCTTCCTGATACAGCGACTAATTTTCAGCTTTAAATTTCCTCCTTTTCTTTCAGCACTTTCCAATGAGCAGAAAGGGGGTTTCTACTGAACTGTCTGCACCTGTCGGCCTGTTTCAATTCCTATGACAAAGCGCTTCACCCTCTTTTAGCACTTAGGAGCATTCAGGAATTTAAGAATCCAAGGCAAGCCAATATCTGATTTCCTGCATTCCAAAATGCATTGTAATTATTACGCCTTCTCCTCAGACTTTCAACCCTCCTCTTAACCTCTTGCCAGAAATATACAGTGGAATGCTGGGGAACAGTTCTCTGTCCCCATTCTTTGTGTGAGCAAGTACATAGCAATTAAATAGAGTGGGCTTACATTGTTTGGAACTTAAAAGAATGAGAGGTGATCTCATTTTAATGCACAAAATTCTTTCAGCGATTGACAGGACAGATATTATTGGAGCATTTCCTTAGTTTGGAGGTCTAGTATCAAAGGCGATAGTCTCAGAATAAGAGGCAGACAGTTTAAGACTGAGATAAGGAGGAATTTCTTTGTTCAGGGTGGCAAGTCTTTGGAATTCTCTGCCCCAGATGACCATCGTGGCTCATTCATTGAGTATGTTCATGACAGAAATAAATCCATTTTGAAATATTAAAAAGAAAAAGAAACCTAGGGATATTGTAGGAAAATAGTTGAAAAGCAGCCGTGGTTTCAAATTCCTGCTGGTTTGCTGATGCTTTTCTGAGTCTTTGGCCGAGGGAGCCATCGCACCCTTACCAGCTTTTGTCCTGGCTCAGTAGGCAGAAATTTTGTTCCAGGTTTGGGACCCTGACATTCACACATGCAGAACCATATCCAATGGCTGAGGCAGTTTTTGAAAGGATGCCTGATTAGTGGTCAGAGACTGATTGATGTGCTTGCAGGTTGATGGTCTCTCCAGGCTGGAGGGCCAGTAGGGCTACTCTCTTTGAGTGCTGCCAACGTAGAGGCCAGTGAATACTTTTTGGGGAAGATGAGAATAAAACTGGCCGCAGCTACGAATGGGCTGGTCCTCTGGCAGATGAGCCCTTTTACAGAGTCCAGGGCTTCAACTGTGACCATTTCACGATCATGTCTATGATAAGTGGGAGTGGTACACAGATATTCAATGCTGTCCTCTCCCACTCTGCGAAACTGACCTTCCATTTCAGTCACTTGCTGCTGCAGGTTTGTGGGTAAGCAGTCACCCTGAATCTGTTTCTGCCATAAGTGCCCAGAGCCACAAAACTGGCATGCAACTCTCATTCAATTTTTAGGCCTTCCTGTCTCTAGTGAGAATTGAAAATTCTGTCCAATGTCACTACATAAGGCCGACATCTTTAGTGACACCTCATTTGCTTGGGAAAATTTTAACAAATTTGGGTGCTCCTGAATTTTGCAGGATTCCGAGGCTATAAAATGAATGAATCATAAATTCCCCTGTTTAAATGCAATGCTACTTAATTTGTTCAACTGAAGTTTTGGAAAAATATTAATCACTTAAACAAAAGCAAATTAGATAGGGTGAGTGTGAGGGCACTTAACACCAAGTCAGCATTTGATAGATTATTGAATCATTTATTGTCACGTGTATTCAATGTAAAACTACCGTGGAAAGTATGTACCTTCATCATACATACATGGCACCATTCATATTAACTTAGAATAAGATAAGAAACAAACTTGAAAGTCCAATTTTCCTTTCCACTGCCACAGCTTGCTGGAAAAGAGAAGTAACACAAGTTTGATATCCTTTCCTGCTTTAGCTTAATGCTGTTCCACTAACCCTTCAGATACTAGCTGGAGAGTAAGTCAAAGCCATTCTTCAGTCAGCGTGATTGGACACCACGCACCAGACCACTGTAATCTCCAAAATTGTCCATCTTTAGTGACACCTCACTTGCTTGGGAAAAGTTTAACTGTTGAGGCTTGGCAGCTCATGGCTTCTGCAGGATGCCCTGTCTATAAAATGAATGAATCATAAATTCCCCTGTTTAAGTGCAAAACTGCTTAATTCCTTCAACTGAAGCCTTGGAAAAACGCTAATCGCTTAAACAAAAGCACTCAGGTAAGTGCGATGGCATTTGACACCAAGGCAACATTTGACTAAATATTCCTTCAAGAAGCCCTGACAAAACTGAAGTCAGTGGGAATTAGAAAGAAAGTTCTGCACTGGTTGGAGGCATATCTTGTACAAAAGCAGGTGGTCATTGATTGTCGAGGGTCAATCGTCTCGGAGTCATCCAACCATTGCAGGAAACTGATCAAGTCGTGTTCAAAGCCAAACCATCTTTAGTTGGTTCATCAGACATCTTACCTCCATCATAAGGTCAGAAGTGGGGATATTCACTGATGATTGCACAATGTTCATTACTATTTGCACCTCTTCAGATGATGAAGCAATTTGTCATTGACTGGAATTTATTGGCATAAACATTTTATTTGCCTCTTGTCAGCCTGAGATTAATATTGTCCAAATGTGGTTGCATTTGAACATAGACTGCATCATTCTCTGAGGAGTTGTAAATTGTGCTGAACATTAGTGAACATTCCTACTTCTGATCTCGTGATGGATGGCTGGACATTGATGAAGCAGTTGAAAATGGTTGGCCCAAGGACACTACCCTGAGGAAATCCTGGAGATATGTATTGAAGTGCAGATGACCGACTTAGGTGCTAGCTATGACTCCAACCAACATAGAAATTTCCCCTGATTCCCATTGATTCCAGCTTTGCTAAGGCTCCCTGTTGCCACACTCAGTCTAATGCAGCTTTGAAGTCTCGGGCTTGTTGTCTCACCTTTGGAATTCAACTGTTTTGTCCATGTTTGAACCAGGAATGTAATGAGTGGCCCTGGTGGATCCCAAACTAGGTGTCGCTGAGTAGCTGCTGCTTGATAGCACTGTTGATGACACTTTCCAGCATTTTACTGATGATAGAGAGGAGACTGATGGCTCACAATTGACCAGGATGGATTTTTCCTGCTTTTTGTGTGCAGGACATACCTGAGTACTATTCCACATTGTTGAGTCGATGTCAATGTTATAAATGTGCTGGAAGAGCTTGGCAAGTTGAATGGCAAGTTCTGGAGCACAGGTCTTCAGTACTGTTGCTGAAATGTCGGAGCCTGTAGCCTTTGGGTATCTCGTGCTCCAACCATTTATTGATACCCCACGGAGTGAATTGAATGGCCGAAAACTGGCATCAGTGACCACCACAGAAGGGTGATAGGTTGAGGATGAGATATTTTGTGGAATCTCCTTCTTTTCCTGTGAGTCATTCAATTGTTCATCACCATTCAGATTTGATGTGGTGAAACTTCAGAGTTCAGATCTGATCTGTTCGTCCTGAGGTCACTTAAGTTTGCCCCTCATTTACAGCTTATGCTGTTGGGTACACAAGCAGTTCTGTTTGATAGCTTCACCAGACTGACACCTCATTTTAACGCATGCCTGAGGCTGTTCCTGGCATACATTCCTTAATTCTCCATTGAACCAGGGTTGATCCCCTGGCTTGGTTGTAATGACTAAATGGGGCATATGCCAGGCCATGATTTTGCAGATTGTGTTATGTTGATGGCCAGCAGTGTCTCTGAGGTGGCCAGTCTTGAATAAAGGCAGTGCTCAATCTGAAGATGGGACTTTATCTCCACAAGGACTGCACAGTGGTCACGTTTACTGATTCTGTCATGGACTGATGCATTTTTATTTGGCAGATTGGTAAGGATATGTGCGCTTTTCCCTCTTGCGGGTTCCCTCATCAGCTGATGCAAACACAATCTAGCAGTTCTGTACTTTAGAATCCAATGAACTTGATCAGTAGTGTTACTGCTGAGCCATTGTTGATAGTCAACATTGAAACCTCACACCCAGAATACATTTTGCACCCTTGCCAATTTCAGTGTGAAGCCGTACTGATTCTTCATCTGAGGAAATGCGGTGCGTGGTAATCAGCACAATGTTTCCTTGTCCATGTTTAACCTGATGCCATGAACGGATGGCTCTGGAGTCAATGCTGAGGAAACTCAGGACTTCTCCCTCCTGACTGAATACCACTGTGCTGCCACCTCTGCTGCATCTGTCCTGCCGGTAACACAGCACATATCCAAGGATGGTGATTTTGGTGACTGGAACATAGCCATATTTAGAGAAACAGACAGTGTCAGGTTGTTGCTTGATTAGCCTGTGACCCAGCTATCCCAATTTTGGCACTAACCCCCACATTTTTGTAAAGAGTACTTTGCCGGTTCGACAGGGTTGTTTTTTGTCATTTCCATTTCTGATGCATAGGTGAGGTGGTCTGTCTGATTTGCTTTCTTTATTGAGACTTCATAGCCATTGTTGTAACTGAGTGGCTTGCTAGGCTAGCTCAGTGGGTAATTGAGAGTCAACCAATGATTGTGGCTGTGGAATCACATAGGCAAGACCTAGTGAGTAGTGATTATAACAAGTTCAGCCAGGTCGATCTCCTAGAATGTGATTTCCCTGTTTGGAACAGGGTAACAGCCTGGCTGGTAGACATAAACAGACATTCTGTTCAATCCTAGAGCTAGCTCTGAGGGAGCTGGATCAGTGTCTAGGACTCTCCACATGTAAATGAAGGATGACTTGGTGATGAGATATCAGCCTCACTGGAGTTACTTCAGTGAGGACAGCAGATTTTTTTCCCTAAAGGATGTTAATGTGGCAGATGGGGTTTTTTTAACGATTGATAATGATTTCATGGTCATCAACAGGTTCTTAATTCTGGATTTTTTTTTGTTGAATTCAAATTCCCTATCTGCTTGTTTTAAAAATTATTCTTTGATAAGAGGAGGGTGTTGCTGGATAGACCAGCATTTATTGTCCATCCCTAATTGCCCAGAGGGCAGTCAAGAGTCAACCGCATTACTGTGGGTCTGGAATCACACACAGGGCAGACCAGGTAAAGATGGCAATTTCCTATCTTAAAGGATATTAGTGAACCAGAGGGGTTTTCCCCAACAATTGGTAATGGATTCCTGGCCATCTTTAATCTCCTAATTCCAGATTTTTGTTGAATTCAAATTCCACCATCTGCCATCAGCCTGCACAACATTAACTGAGTTTCTGAATTAATAGTCTGGCGATAATACCACGAGGCTATCACCTCCTGTTTTGCAGCAAAATGCTTTCTTCCCTGTGAAATATTACATTTAGCCACATGTTCCAGTATCAGTACCAAGCACATGTATCTTATCAGATAATTAACTTTTTCAGAAATGATTGGTTAAACTCCTGAGTGAAGGTAGCCTAAAAATGGAGCCAGATGAATAGACTGACAGTGCATGGCCCTGTTCTCAACTGGGTTTGATTCTAGCAGACATCTGTTTTTTTTTCCACCCTTCTTCATATACTGGAATGAGTTTGAGTTGCATGCTAATTTACCTGAATCTAATTTCCTGATGGAATCCTGAAGAATTCACATTAACTGAATGTATATGAATTTCTAATTTCTAACACTGATCCCTCATATTGTTATTGGCCACAATGCATGCAATGATTTGCTGCTGCTGAAGAAACTGACTGCATAGAAGAAGTAGGATTTAAAATGGACAAAAATATTTTTATTGTTTTCTTTCCTGCTGTTCACTACTAAGTAGTGAGACACCAGTAAATGGTCATGTCAAATGACTGTAGGTGACTGAAGGCAGTAATTTGTCATGCTTTGTTCCACCAACTAGATGAAGAAAATAATACATTATTAGGTGCTCTCCGTTGATCTGAGAGTCACTTTTCATTGGAATCCACGATGCTGCGAGAAATTAAGTCCTCAGAAGAGAATCCAAGACTCCACACCCTTTGCCCACCAATAACATGTGAAACAAAAATTTCCTCCACTCACACTGCAGGCTTTTATTCGGCTCTTCATAACTGGTTTTTCTCCTAAATGCTTCTGTATTTGATCTTAATAAGTAAACTTAGGAAAAGACAGCATGTATGTTTTAGGTTATTGCCCTATTCCACTAAGTTAGGAAAAAACCAACTGTATTGGTACAATGCCTTTTAATGTAATAAAACATCTCAATGCATTTCATAGGACCATTATAAAACCAAGAATGGCATAGCAATTGTAAAAATTTGTTTCTAACACAGACTTTCTGCGAAAATGTCATTGTGATTGGATAATTGGGACCAATATACACTGCACTGTTTTCCCTCTGAACATTTAACACCTAATCCAATAACTTCTCATTGTCCTTTAAGGACTTGGATATTGCTAAAGGGAGACTAGAAGTTGAAGCTATTCATCCTGCACTCCCCAAAAATAGGACACGAGAAACAGGCTTGAATGAAAAGGCGCCATTTTATGTCATTTGAAAAGAAGGTACTGTTATGCATGGGGATGCAGCAAGAATAATTCAACATCAAGCTTGATTCTCAACCCAAGCAGGTAAATTCTGATTGATCAGGGTGTTTTTGCAGATATGCAGCATGGATTGTCTCCCTTTTCTTTGGAAAGGTGCAAAAGCCTTTCTGCCTACGTAAAATGGTTTTATGTAACTGTTAGAACACTCAAATGTATCTTACATTGAACCCGGCTGATGATCTGAAATTGATTTTCAGGGTTGTTGTGGAACACAGTTTGGATCACTAATAGCTGATTGCTAATAGACGATAAGCCTCTTGAGTCCCATTAGTGAAATATTTCCACATTGCAGTTATCAAAAACAAAGTTGAATGCAGTAAATTAATGGGTATTTCCCACCCATCATTTTCCACAGATATGAACATTATGTAAGAGTGGAAGGCATGCAGAAACTTTGTAACTGGTCAATGTTGTATTTAGGTAGCCAGATCATGGGCAACAAAATGTTGCTGGAAAAGCTCAGCAGGTCTGGCAGCACCTGTGAAGGAAGAAAGAGAGTTAATGTTTCGGGTCTGGAGACCCTTCCTCAGAACAGAGTCAAGATCATCAGCCGTTTTTAGTGTATTTTAACGGGATGGAGGGGGGGGGTTTGTGATATACACTCTTGATTCAACCTATCAACTTTGAAGCAATTTCCTACGTTTTACACAACTTAATTATCATTATTAGAAAAAAAAAATGATCAGATTTGCTCAGGACCTTTGGAGAGAGAAATAGGTTAGCCTTTCAAGTCAGTGACCTTCCTCTTTTTCTCTCTTCAAAACAAGCTGAATATTTGATTTTATTTATTATTGTCACTTGTACCCAACTATATTGCAAAGTTTTGTTTTGTGTGTTGTACAGGCAGGCCATAACATAGAAAGATCATAGGGTGATTGAACAGGCAAGGAATACAAGGTAATGGCTACAAAGTAGGTGCACAAAAGGCAAGATCAACATTAGATTTCAAATTCAGAAGTCTAATAACGTTGGAGAAGAAGCTACCTTTTGGTATGTGTGTTTTAAGCTTTTGTATGTTCTGTCCGACGGAAGAGGTTGGAAGAGATTATAACAAGGTGGCAGGAGATTTTGATCATGTTTGCTGCCTTTCTGAGGCATCGAGAAGTGCGGGTGTCAGCAATGGTCGGAAAGTTGACTTGCGTGTTGGACTGGGCTGTGTTCACCTCTTTGTGTAGCTTCTTGTGGTCCTGGGCAGAGCAGTTGACATACCAAGCCATAATGCATTCAGGTAGAATGCTTTTTATGGTGCATCAATAAAAGTTGATGAGAGTCCTTATGGGCATGCCAAATTTCTTTCGCCTCCAGAAGAAGAAGCATTGTTCTCCCTTCTTGATTGTTGCATCAATGTGAGTGGTTCAGGACAGATTGTTGATGATCGGCTCTGTTGTTTTGCAGACATTGAGGGAGAGATTGTTGTCTTTGCATCATGCCACCAAGCACTGTATCTCTTTTCCTGTATTCTGTCCCGTCATTTTTTGATACTTGGCCTATGACATTGGTGTCATCTTGTAAGATGGAGTTTGTAGATGGAGTTTGGGTGACATTTGGCCACACTGTCATGAGTGTACTTGGAGTACACCAGGGGATAACTGTGCAGCTTTGTGTTGAGGATTATTGGGAGGAGGTGCTGTTGTATGTCTTCACTGATTGCGGTCTGTGGGTCAGGAATTCAAGGATCCAGTTTCAGAGGGTGGAGCAGTGATCTAGGTCTCTGAGTTTGGAGATTAGTTTGGTTAGAATTATAATGCTGAAAGTGGAGCTGTAACCAGTATGTTCAAGACTGATGTAGATATCCAGGGATGAGTGTAAGGCAAGGGAGATAGTGCCTGCCATGGGCTTGTTGTTATTTCTAGAATTTCTAGTATTTTCTCCTCTTACTTCAGATTCCCAGTATTTTGCTTTATTTTGAATTATCAGGAATGGTTTGAACTTGCATTAAAATTTCAGGATTTTGTTGTGAGCCTGTTTCCACGATTGTACTCAGCAGTGTCAACTAAACCAGGAGGCCCAAATATTGCATGGAATTGGTCTTCAGTCCCTATCTACAAATCTGGAGTTAGCTGTAGTTGTCCTGTGACATCCTGTTGCTAACTCTGACCCTGAACTAGACCCTCTATTCCATTTCTCATGGATGTTAAATGAAAATGGTTCTACCAGGAATTGAGAAAAATTCAGAGAGAGAGAGAGAGAGAGAGAGAGAGAGAGAAGCAGCACCAAAGCCTGCTCGGCAAATGGGGTAAAGGCATCACTTTGGTGCTGATTTCAGTAGTAGTTCCCAAACATCTGTTTTTAAGCTTTTGCTGAAGATGTAGCTGAGAAATTCATTTACTGGCAAATAGAAAAGGCTGGGAGAATATTGTGCTTATATTAATGTATTGCTGATTTTGCTGATTGAAAGAAATTGTAAACTTGCACAAATCACATGAAAGCTTTTGATGTCAACCTCCATGTTTACTAGATCTACAAAACGTTTAAAATGTATAAAGATAGTACAAAATACTCCTCCGTGTTTGTAATGGAGAGCCAATGATATCAATGAGCCAAAGTGCTTGTTGAACATCCGTAATTTTAAATACTGCTTTTGATTTGAAAACCTCATCTGGCCTTTTGATAAACAAAAAGAATAAGAGTAGTGAAATCTGCTAGTCTAGTTCTTATTCATCTATAAACGATTCAAGGGCTGTACTAGGTTCTGCAGTCTCCTCATTGCTTCCCCGAAAGCCCTAAGCCTCACTGTCCTTTGACTAGACTGACCTTGAATGATCTGGCTATTAGATCTCAGTGGAATGGCCCTGTAGCTCAGACTCTGGAACTGGAACTGGATCTGGATCATGTCTCAACAGTATTGTCTGGACAGCAGAGCTATCTGAACATAAAATCTATTTGTTTACATTCCCAAGTTTTTAAAGTTGCTCTGATCATAGCATCTGAGCCGTACCTTTGACAGTGGTACAGTTCCCATGTTAGTTGTGGAATGTTTGGACAAATCTAAGGGTTGCCCCGGTGTATTTTCATAGCAGCTTCATCGCTTTTTAAATAATTAAGGGATTTATTCCTTTCCTCAATCATTGAAATTTTATAAGTTTCCTTTTATTATTGTAACAATGAGCATACATGGCATGTGAGCAAAGAAAATGATATGTTAAAAATGCAGTCACTGTGTCTAAAGTTTAGCACAATGAAGTTAGTAAAAGTCAAAGGCTTAATTCTAATGTCCAAGTTAAAATAATATTTAAAAAAAAATTCATTTTTGAGATGGTGGTTTCTCTGGTTAGGCTAGCATTAATCACCGATCCCAGATTTATTCTTGACAAAGTGAGAGTAGGCAGCCTTCTTTCACTGCTCCCTTTGGAGGGGAGCCTTGGTGAGTTGCTGCAGTGGATCTTGCTGAGAGTTTTTGATGCAATGTTTGGTCAACTGCTGCCTTGATATCAAGGTGGTTGCTCTCACCTCCCTTGTAGAGTTTAGCACTTTTGTTCATGTTTGGACCTTGGTTAGCATTCCCTTGTGATTGAGGACAACTCACTTCCATGCTAAAAAAAATTCCCGGCAGACTGAAGAGGCCAGTGCATGACCTACACTGTCTGTCACAGATGGAGCATATGGTGATTGGGCGGCGGAAGTGTGAGGGGCTCGCCTTGTGCTCCATTCTCTGATGCTTGACTTCAGATTACTGTTGGTGATGAGACTGGAGGTATGCAGACCCTTCTGGGATGTTTTCCCTCCACCTCAGGCAGTCTTGGGCCAGGGTTTCCCAGGTGCTGATGAAGCTATTGCACTTTTTCCAAGGAGGATTTGTGAATGTCTGAGTAGTGTTGCCTTTGCCCTCCATCTCTGTTGCTTGTTTTGGGAATCTCATGCTTGTCATCTGGATGGCATGGCTGCACCATGGAAGTGCCTGAACATGGTTATTCCTTTGTTGTCAGCCTGATCTAGCATGTTCTTGCTAGCCAGCAAAAAGATTTACAGGACCTTGTGGATGCAGCAACAGTGGTAACACTTCCCAGTGTTGAGATGCTTGCTGTGCATGGTCTGTGTCTTTTCATTTACAGACCATGTGCTTGATGCTGTGTTCTAGGTCCTGGCCTTCACACAAGCTCTTCTTCAGCTGACAGAGTTTGTGCTGACAAACTGAAGGCCTTGGTGAACCTCATGTCAGGAACTGAATGGCCCCGACTAAACTGAAACTCAGTGTCAGTGTGCATATCGCTGCTGGCTATATGCCACTTGATTGCACTGTAAGTAACCCCTATGATCACATTGATGGTCAAGAGTAGATTAGTTACAAGATCTAAATGAAAATGTTTCATTTATTGTAAAAGAGGTCTATAATTCGTTGGGATACCTGGTGTCACGTAAGCTCCAATATTGACTGAGTACCTCATTGTCTCAGGCAGTTTTTCAAACAGTATGAAATGATTGCCTGCTCAATTGGATGTAGCTGAGCAGGGGAGCTCACCTGGTGTTGTTGCCAACAATTTTCAACCAATGCTTTTGAGAGCACATTAATTGGCTAGTCATTGCACTTTATGGAAACTTGCTGTGTATAAACAACATTTACTACGCAACTGAATTTTTAAATTGGCTGTAAAGTGCATTGAGATGTGAACATAAGTTGTGAAGTACACTATATAAAAACAAGCACTTACTTCAAATCGTGTAACAGTTTCCACAGCTCCAGCAGCAATTGAGAAATAAATATGTAGGCACAAACTGAAAAAAAAAAAGCATATACTTACAACTGGTAGATGACTGATGGCAATGCAGAGTCCACTGTCTGTCTTTCACATTAAAAGTTTGCCATCTTGTTTCTGACCTTCTGACTAATGGGAACAGACTGAGGTCCTGGCTGTGTCAGTTCCAGTGAGGAATTTGAAGGGAGTAGAGGAAGAAATTTCTCAGGGAAACAGGTCTTTGTTGGATACCTCCTTATCACGGACAGATGAATGAATACTGTCCATGGCTCTCCCAAATGGAATTTATTTAGCCAGTCAAAATGTGTTAGAAAGAAAATCAAGTTTAAATTTTTGTCATGCTTTTCATAACCACCAAATATTTTAAGGTACTTTAGAGCTAAGGAAATACTTTTGAAATGGAGCCACTGTTGTAATTTTGGAATCACAGAAGTTAATATTTGCTCAGCAAATTCTCAGTATTAATAACTAGACTACATTTTTTTCTGTCATCTTGTTGACTAGGAAACTGGGGATAACTCTTTTGCTCTTCTTTGAACTTGTGTCTTTGGACCTTTTGCATAAATCCAAGCCAGCAGATGGGAATCTCAGTTTAATTTCTCATTGAAATGATGACACTTTTGGCAACACAGAGCTTCCTAAGTGCTTGAGAGTAAACTTTGATTTGTGCCCTGATATCCTGGAGTTGGTCTGTTATTGGGCAAGTGTTAGAGTCTATTGTAAATGATGTAATAGCAGAGCATTTGGAAATGTGCCGTATGATCAAGCACAGTGAGCATGGATTCATTAAAGGGAGATCATGCCTGATAAATTTGCGTTCTTTTGAGCAGGTAACAAGCAGGCTAGATAAAGGGGAAGCAATGGTTGTAATATATCTGTATTTTCACCAGATGTTTGATGAGTTTCCACATGTTAAGCTATCAAATAAGGTAAAAGACCATGGTGTTGAAGGTGTCATATTAGCAAAGAGGTTTGATTTCCTCACAGAATACAGAAAATTTAGATAAGGGGGAATTTTCAGGATGGCAACAGCTATATACAATAAATATTCACAGATCATAGAATCCCTACAGTGTGGAAAAAGGTCCTTTTGGCCCCACAAGTCCACACTGAATCTCAGAGTATCCCAACAAATATAAGTATCCAATTGCAGTGGTTAATAGGGAAGGCAATTAGAATGCTGGCCTTTATTTCAAAGAGAATGGAGTATAACAGTAGGGAGAATTTGCTAAAAGTAGACAAGACACCAGTCATATCACAGCTGGAATACAGTGAACAGTTTTCGCCCTTTATCTGAGATCAAAATAATGGCATTGGAGGCAGTCTGGAAAATGTTCACTAAACTGCTATTAGGGTACAGAGGGACAGTGTTATGAGAAGAGATTGAATAGATTGGGCTTGTACATAGAAGAATGAGAGGTGACTTTACTAAATACAAGATTCTTAGGAGACTTGAAAGGCTGGTTGTGGAAAGGTTGGTTCACCTTGTGGGAGACTGTAGGACCAGAGAGTATAATCTCATATCAAGGGGAGAACACATACTTAAAATACAGAAAAGGAGGAATTCCTTCTCTCATTTTGTGGAACTTTTTCCGCAGAGGGCTGTTGAGGCTTGATCATTAATTATAATCAAGACTGAGGTGCAGATTCTTTCTCAGGAGGCAGTTGACAGTTATAGGCAAAAGGCAAGGAAATGGAGTCAAGGATTTAGAGCAGGCATGACCTCATTGAATGTGGAGCAGACTCAAAGGCTGAATAGCCTGTCTCTCTTGCAATGGCCTATGATCTAACCTTGTGATTTAGAAGCAAGCATGCAGCACGCTGAGAATTATCCAGAACTGGGGGCAGGCTCATTGTCCAGTGTGTAATTGCTCCCTCAGCAAATCTGAGGCTGTTAACTACAAAGGAGCAATATTTAACCTTCTAAATCTGATACTGCATTCAGGTATTTATTGGAAGCCCCAGTTGGCTAGATATAATAGGAATAGATGAATTTTTTCCCATAATGGCATAGAATAAATCAACGTGTCTACTGTTAAAATTGGCTTGAAAGTTAATAGATTTCTGAAGTAAATTATATCAGGAACAAATGCATCAAATGCCTTCTGCCAAGTCCCTGGAAGCACAATAATACACTCACATCTGGAAACTGACAGATTGGTGATTATGATACCATGCTCAGAGAATATTCTACATATGCTTTCTGATCATGTAATGTAATACAGAATTTATACATCACATTTAAATTTACTGTCTGAAATCTTTGATATATGAAGTCTGTGATTTAATTAAGCTTAATATGTAAACTGTTGTCCTGCTTTCTTTGTGTTGGAAGGGTATCACAGAGCTGGTGATACAAATTCATAGGTATTTTCATAATTTACTGATTTATGTCCGCAACATTTAGTTTTCCAATAGGTTCAAGAGAGTCTTAAATGCTGTTTTTTTTATTTACATGAGCTAAAGTTGCCTGAAAGAAGGTGAAGCACTGTAGGGGCCAAAAGACCATGTAGGAGCACAATTGCTCAAATATTTCAAATCACAATTCCTATGAATTGTTGCAGAGACATAGTTGACTAAAATGGTGATCTGAAACGTGAAGGAAAAATATTGAAGTGTGATTCTTTCCACTCGTCTAGATTTGGTAATTTTAACGTGTGAGAATTTGCTTGAATCATTTAAATGGCAATAACTTCACAAAGTTGTTGACAGTTCCCTTGGATTATTGGAGCCCATTGCAGTTTCTCTTTGCTTGAATCAAATTTGGATTGTCTGAGCATGCAGAACAGTCTGTGAGGATTTTGCTTTGCTCCATTCTTTAGACTGGGATTTTGGATTCTGTCGTTCGATAAGTGTGAGTGTCAGCCACAAATAATCCTTGGGGTTCTTGTGGTGCAGGGGTAGCTTCCTGAACTCTGAGCTAGAAAGTCCAGTTTCAAGTCCCACCTACCATGAAGGTGTGTGATAACCTGTCCAAGTTGTTTGCTTTAAAAAATAAATTATCCTAATTAATCTGAATGCATTATGTGAGCAACTTTTGATTCTGGCTGTTATGAAGACAGTTATACCTGATTGTCACAAGCAGCTTCAGTTCGTGTTTAAGCTTGTTATTAAGTGGAGAATGTGTTTTGATATTATCAGTTTTAAGTCCTTCCACCCCAATAAGAACAAGGTAAAAATTGAGTGTGTAAAGACCTTGCCTCACTCAAATCCATGGCTTTGACTGAACCGTAAAACTTTGCAGTCTAATAAATGGCCTGAACCTCTCAATACATCAATTACACCATTCTCCGATAGCACAGATGCTACATTATTTCACAGTTTTACTCAGGTTACTGTTTTACCAAAGGTGAAGGCTGGAGGTTCCACTAGATTGTGCTTCTTTTTTGAGGTGATGGCTTCATGATATTATTGCTGGATCAATAATCAGAGAATCAGATAATGTTCTGCGGACCTGGGTTTCAATCCTGCCACGGCAGGTGGTGGAATTTGAATTCAATAAATAACTGGAACTAGGAGTCTATTGATGACGATGAATCCATTGTTGATTGTTGGAAAAACCTACCTGGTGCACTAATGTCCTTTAGGGAAGGAAACTACCATCCTTACCTGATCTGGCCTCCATGTGACTCCAGACCTACAGCAATGAGGTTGACTCTTTACTGCCCTCTGGGCAATTAGGAATGGGCAATAAATGCTGCCTGGCCAATGACACCCTCATTGTGTGAATGAATAAAGAAAAAATAAATAGATGCAGTTCCTTTGATCTAGGTGCAACCAAGAGATTGTGGTATTTAAAGTGGAAGTTGGGCCCAGCACACATGTTATTTCTGCAAACTTTTGGTTTTGTTTTCTAAATATTGTGGACAGAGCTTGTTCCTAGCGCAAAATTGGCTATATGTCCAGGGTGAATGAATTAGTTTTTGAAGTTTCCACTAATTGTGCTTGATGAGATGTCTTCAGAAGATTCCCAAAACAAAACTGTTATTTTTGCGGACGGTGTCTCTTGTGCTGAAAGTTATATTTTGAAAGTTTAGGAACTGATTGATGTACAGGAATCTAGTTGGAAAGTAGCTTTGTATAACTGGTAAAAGAAATTTTTCATAATTTGGAATTTGTTTGAGACAGATGGTGGAGTAGACACTGAATTTTAAAATGCTTTTCAGCTGTATAGATCAGACTTTGTCAAGTTGCCATTCTTAAATAAACAAGGAATAATTTTAAAGCTGAAATTCTTATTAGAAAGTTACGATTGGAGAAAGCTGCCTAGTTGGCATGCTTTGTGGCAGATCTTGTTTGCCAATGTACAAGTAATTTTGGGTGGGAGTAGCCACTTCTTGAGGCAGGCGCAATTTTCATCAGAATTGCCAGTGCATCCAAAATCAACCTGGAAATGCCCATTGTTTACATTTAGAAAATCAATGTTTGAAGTCCGCGACTCGCTTTCTGATGAGAATAGTGTATGGATTTATGGCCCTTAACAGTTAGTAGTGCAGATTACATCTAACTAAGGTGTTTTCTCATTTCTCTATCCCTCTCCATATCGCAGTAAAGGTACAACAAGAGACACCATCTCAATTCTGGATGGTAACTGGAGGTTGTTTCTTGATATCAAATTTATTAACCCTCCTTGAATGGCATCTGTGAACATGATGTACAATGGGAAACTAATTTCTGACAATGTGTTCTTCAACACCAACTTAAAATGGTAGAATTTTATTTCACCAACATTTTGAAATGATCTGTTTGTCGATATTATTACGCATCTTGGTAACAGGTGCAACTTGAACCCAGGTCTCTTAGTCCAGGAGTAGGGACACTACCACTGTGCCATAAGAGGGCTCTTTAATAGTACACTAGAGCATTTTGACTCTGAAGAATTGTCTGGACTCAAAACATTGGCTTGCTTCCTCTCATAGATGCTGCCTGACCTGCCGTGATCTTCAGTACTTTTTGTTTCGGTCACCATTCATTTTGGATATGAGACAGCTGATAGGAGTTGATGGACTTAATTCAAATTCTACCAGTTTTTCATAGGATCCCGACAGTGTGGAAGCAGGCCATTTGGCCCATTGAGTCCACACCAACCCTCCAAAGAGTATCCCTCTCAGACCACCCCCTATCCCTGTAACCCTGCATTTCCCATGGCTAATCCACGGAGAATGCCTGAACTCCACACATTCACCGTGGGGTGGAATCGACATTGGGTTCTAAGCACTGTGAGGCAGCAATGTTAACCACTGAGCCACCATGTCTCCACTTCCATTAAATTCACAATTTGAGATCTATAAACTTGACTGAATTTGATAATTTTAGGTGTAGCTTATAGGTTTATAAGATATAAAGTGAGGTTGCTGTCTGATAATACCTTGCTTTAATTGTAGCACTTCCCAAATATTCAGTGCTCACTCAGTAACCAATCCTAATTAACTGTGGTCTTTGCAGAAACACAGACATTTATGTAACAATGCACCCCATGTCATCTTGGCTGTCTGTTGTTATCTATGCAGCCATTTCCAGAGATCCAGTGTCTCTCGTTATTGTTAAATAGTTTTTGTTTTCTAAGGAGTGAATTGCAAAAATCTGTTGTTTGCTGGATAATCCCTTAAAACAACCCATTGTTCTCAGAGTAAACACAACCGCATATAATTTCTACGGAGATAGTAGGAACTGCCGATGCTGGAGAATTTCTGAAGAAGGGTCCAGACCCGAAACATCAGCATTCCTGTTCCTCTGATGCTGCTTGGCCTGCTGTGTTCATCTAGCTCTATACCCAGTTGTCGCATATAATTTCTGGTGTCTCTTATTCTCAGTGCATCACTCTTGTATATGCCTTCTTTCTGTATGAACTTTCACATATCCAATTCTCTGTTCATTATTCCTTGGTATTCATTAACCTTTCATACAGTTGTCCTCAGTGCAGTCCTTTGTTATTTTGCAATCTTTAGAATGTTCTTACATGAAATCTTGTAGGATATCCATCATAGAAACAGGCCATTCGATTGAACAAATCCATACCAGAGTTTTATTCACTCTCTCTCCTCTTCTTATCTTTCTAAGCTTGCTGCCCTAGCAATTGCTTACCTAGGTCCCCCAGAGGTGAACCCGTCCTATTTACTTCAACTATTTAATTGCTGCCAAGTCTCACATTCTTCTGATGTTTCTTCTGAATTTGTTTTAGGATTATTTTGTTTTGTTATCCTTTAGTTAGAATCCTTCCCGTAAGTGCAAACCTTATTGCTGTATCCAATCGGTTGAAACCTTCCATCATTTTGAAGACCTCTATTAAGTAACCCCTTCTGTCTAGCGAGTTTTGAGAAGATTTGTAGCTCAGGTTGAGGTTCTGGATGTAAGTTTGCTCGCTGAGCTGGAAGGTTTGTTTTCAGACATTTCGTCACCATTCTAGGTAACATCATCAGTGAGCCTCCGGTGAAGCACTGGTGTTATGTCCCGCTTTCTATTTATCTGTTTAGGTTTCCTTGGGTTGGTGATGTCATTTCCTGCATTTGTGATGTCATTTCCTGCGTTGGTGATTTCATTTCCTGTCCTTTCTCAGAAAGTGGTAGATGGGCTCCAAATCAATGTGTTTGTTGATGGAGTTCTGGTTGGAATGCCATGCTTCTAGAAATTCTCATGCGTGTCTCTGTTTGGCTTGTCCTAGGATGGATGTGTAGTCCCAATCAAAGTGGTGTCCATTGTCATCTGTATGTAAGGATACGAGTGATAGTGGGTCATGTCTTTTTGTGACTGGCTGATGTTCATGTATCCTGGTGGCTAGCTTTCTTCCTGTTAGAAAGCGGGACATAACACCAGCGCTTCACTGGAGGCTCACTGATGATGTTACCTAGAATGGTGACGAAACGTCTGGAAACGAACCTTCCAGCTCAGCGAGCAAACTTACATGCTTCTGTCTAGTTTTTGTCAAGAGAGAGGAGAGCCCATACTGTCAACTCCTTTATGATGTGTATAACTACACATTTCTGGTATTCTACTTGTAAATTTTCTCTGTACTCTTCCCAGTTACAATATATGGAAACTAAAACTCTTCACATTTCTCTCCTGTGTAGTCTAACCAAAGTTCATCAGAGGTTTAGCATAAAGTGCACATTTATTAATTCTGTCCATCCGAAAGTAAAGTCTCACAGAGATAGTAGGAACTGCCACTGCTGGAGAATCTAAGACAACACGTTGTGAAGCTGGATGAACACAGCGGGCCAAGCAGCATCAGAGGAGCAGGAAAGCTTGACCTTTCGGGTCGGGTCCCGACCCGAAACGTCAAGCTTTCCTGCTCCTCTGATGCTGCTTGGCCCGCTGTGTTCATCCAGCTTCATGTCGTGTTATCTCTGAAAATAAAGTCCGTTGCTGGTTTTGCTTTTATCTTATGACTTTATGAACCTGTGGCAGAACCTTTAATGATTGATATGTTTTACTGTTGAGTTCCTTTTGTTCCTCTAACCCATGAAGTAATATTTGATTTTCGAATTCTCCCCATGATAATATATTGCCTCACATTTATCTATGCTGACATTGATTTGTCAATCATTTGTCCTCTGTGCAAGATTTTTCATGTAATTTACTGCAACCCTCCTCCGTTTTTCAGATGTCCTGATCAGCCAGTGTCCTGAAATTAGTTGAGTGATGCACAATCATAACTAATAAAAACACAATCAAATCTGGAGAGAAAAGTCCCATATTTTGCTCTCAGTGACTTAATTCAACAAAAAAAACTAACAAGGAGAGCTCCTAATGTCCCAAATGTAGTTTATAATGATGAGATTTAATCAGCACTGATGGTAGGTTCTGCCAAATAATATTGGCTTGCCCTCTGAGATTTATCAACACCACATCTAATAGATGCCATCTTTCTAATTATTGGACCTAGCCTTATAAATGTCTTAATTGAAACAGTGTCCTTCGTGTGCAATCACAAAACTGATGTCTCTGATATATAACCTTTTAAGGGTAGAACTGCAGTGACAGTCACTTTGTGCTTTCTTCAGATTTGATTTCTTACTAATTAATGCTGAAGTAGCACATGTGTGTTGCGTAGATGAGAGAAACAATGTTTTACAGAAATTATTGCTTCTCAGTATCACCATTTAATTCTGGATAATTCAGAAAATCTACAGAAGAAATGTACAGACTTGAAATGTTAAATCTATTCTTGCCTCCACAGATGGTACCAAACCTGCCGAGTTTCTCTGGCAATTTCTGTATTTTTTACTTCCAAGTTTTCAGCATCTGCAGTTCATTGCTTTCATTTTGGTAAACGTGGAGACTTAGACAACTGGTTTGCAAGTGTCATAACTGAATCATTAACATCTGAACTCCTGTGAACTAAGGTGTGCCCTTGAATTGTGTCTTGCTGCAATTTGGCAGTGTCCGAGCATATAGTGTTTTGAACGTTCTGCGTTGTGTTCTGGAATGACATTAATGTCTTGTTGACTGTTAATTTTGCATTGCTTCATTTCCTTTATTTCAGTTTCATAAGGCAGATTTGCCTTCCTAATGAGAGCTGTATTCACTTAAACAGACACTTCTTTGAAAACTGTCAGCAAAAAATACTTTGCCGTGCGGATTTCTTGGTTGCTTATGCTATTTTTGTCTCAATTGAACCCTAAAATATAAAAGATACCAAGTAATATTTCCCTGATCACTAGGTAGCACCCTGTAGCCAACCATGCAAAACTTAATACCTTGACTCCCTTCAGGCCAAAACCTCACAATCATAGATAGCTTGATTAACCTGAGGCACGTCTGGCAATTCAGAATGGGTTTTGTTAATAGAATTTACAACAATATTTCTACTGTGTTCAGAGCATTAACTGCAGTTTTCATTTACTGGTTTCCATTAGCTCTGCCTGAGGACTTAAATGTATTTGAGCATTTTTCTTAATCCTTGTTACGCTAAAATATATCCTTGTTTCAGTAGACAATTCATTTAAAATTACCATGCAAATGCCTGCAGGAGCGAGAGCAAAAGCAACATCTATGCTGAATATAACATTAAAAAATTTGCATCATTACCTTGGCAAGGAAATGATATTGTCACATCGTTTTGAAAGGGAGACCGGTTTTTTTCAGGTTTTAGATCTCTCCACAAAAATAAATGCGCTGTTTGAACATGATTTGGAAGAATGGCAATCATCCTTGAGATTTGACTGTTCATGCACTAAAAACATCCGTGGTTAAATGAAAATGTTGAGGAATTTGTGCTGTTCATTACATAGAAACCTCCATCAGTGGCAATCAAGAGTTATCTTCTTTGTAATTCCATAAGAAAACTGGGACAAAATCACTTGGGCACTGTCCCGTAACATTTGCTTGTACCTGTTAAATTTATCTTGACATAGCATCGTCATTCTGAATTAATCTGACTTCAGTAACACATCAGAAAATCCAACTCAATCTGGATATTGAAGGATATGGAAGGACATTCCTTGCAAAATGCTTTCAATAATTGATCATTGAAGCTACATGAGGTCACATGCAGTAATTAAATGGAGAAAGAGAGGATTTCCAGTACACAGTCATCAGAGTTAGCCGTGCCACTAACAACATACAATCTGGACAATTAGGCAAGGTGCCTTTGAAGTACTCTGTCACTCTGTCAAAGCCAGCAGCTATGTCACAGAGGCCATCCAGGATTATGCCAAATCTCAGATAAGATGGTTTGAGCCAACTGGGGTAGGCTAAGGAGACACCAGAGTAGATTGGCATGCGAATGACAAAACAGAGAAGAAGTGAAAGGCAGAGAAACCAAAAACAAAAATCAAAAAGGGGTATATTTCGCAATGATTCCAAAAAGGCAATACATGTCAAAAAAAAGACTCTGAAGACGCTGTGTCTCAATGTGAGGAGCATTTGTAGTCAGGTAGGTGAATTAACTGTGCACACAGTTATTAATGGATATGATGTAATTGTGATCACAGAGACCTGGCTCCAGGGTGGCCAAGGATGTCCAGGGTTATTCAATTTTCAGGAAAGACAGACAGGAAGGAAAGCGTTGGAGTAGCATTGCTGGTTCAGGAGAGAAAGTTAACACTGTAGTAAAGATAAGAGAGGACATCAGCCTGGACAATGTGGAATCAGTATGCGTGGACCTGCGGAACACCAAAGGAGAGAAGACGTTAATAGGAGTTGTGTACAGATCACCGAACAGTAGTTGCGATGTTGGGGACTATATCAAACAGGAAATTAGAGATGCATGCAGTAAGGGTACAGCAGTTTTTATGGGTGACTTCAATCTACATATTGATTGGACTAACCAAACTGGTAGCCATGCGATGGAGAGGGATTTCCTTGAATGTATTAGGGATGGTTTCCTCAACATATGAAGGGCAAGGCCTCCTAGATTGGGTATTGTTTAACGAGTGAGATTAATTAGCAACATTGTGGTGCGAAATCCTTTGGTGAAGGGTGACCATAATATGGTAGGATTTTTACATTAAGATAGAGTTACACAATTAAATCTGAAACTTGGGTCCTGAACTTCAAGAAAGCTAATTTTGATGGTATGAGGCCTGTATTGGCTAGGAGAAACTGGTCAAGGGTACGCAAGGGTTCAGTGGCAGTGGTAGACATTTAAAGAAATCGTGGATGAACTTCAATTATTGTACATCCCTGTCTGACATAAGAGTTCAATAGGGAAGGCTCTCAACCGAGGCGGACAAGAAATCACAAACAGTATTAAAGCAAAAGAGGAGACATATAAATTGGCCAGAAAAGGCAGCAAACCTGAGGACTGGGAGAAATTTAAAATTCAGGAGAGGAGGATAAAGAGTTTAATTCAGCAAAAGAAAATACGAGAATAAGCTTGCAGAAAACATAAAATCTGATTTTGAAAGCTTCTATAGAAACGTGAGGAGAAGAAGACTGGTCAAGATAAATGTACGTCCCTTGCACTTAGAATCAGGTGAATTCATAATGGACATCAAAGAGATGGCAGAGCAGTTGAACAAATACTTTGGATCTGCCTTCAATAAGAAGAGCACAAATAATCTTCAGGAAATGCGAGGCGACAGAGGGCCAAGCTCGAAGGACGAACTAAAGGAAGTCCTTATTTGTCAGGAAATGGTATTGAGGAAATTGATGGGATTAAAACCCAATAAATCCCCAGGGCCTGATGCAGTGCATCCCAGAGTATTTGAGGAAGTAGTCCTAGAAAGAGCGGATGCTTTGGTGATCATTTTCCAGCATTCTGTGGACTCTGGAAGAGTTCCAATATACTGGAGAGTAGCTAATGTAACTCCTCTCTTTAAAAAAGGATAGAGAAAAAGGGGAATTATGGGTTGGTTAGCCTGACATTGGTGGTGGAGAAAATGCGAGAGTCAATCATTAAAGATGTAATAACAGAATCGGTCTGATAGTCCACATGGATTCACTAAAGGGAAAACATGCTTGGCAAATCTTGTGGAATTTTTTGAGGATATGACCAGGAGAGCAGACTATAATGAATCACTAGATGTTGTGTATCTGTACTTTCAAAAGGCTTTTGACAAGGTTCCACTCAAGAGATTAGTAAAGAAAATTAAAGCTTGTTGTACCAGAGGTAATGTATCAACGTGGATAGGGAATTGTTTGGCTGACTGGAAGCAGACGGTTGGAATAAATGAGTTTTTTCAGAGTGGGAGGCACTGACAAGTTGGGTACCACAGGGGTTAGTGCTGGGACCTCAGCTGTGAGCAATACACATTAACAATTTGGATAAAGGAATTGAATGGCATTTCTCCAAATTTGCAGATGACAGTTAAGTTGGGTGGCAGTGTGTGCTGTAAGGAGGATGCAAAGAGGCTGCAGGGTGACTTGGACAGACTGGCCAAGTGGGCATCTCCCTGGCATATGCAATATAATTTGGATAAATGCAAGGTTATCCACTTTGGTCAGAAAAGCAGGATGGCATGCTCCTGAGATGCTGCTTGGCCTGCTGTGTTCATCCAGCTTAACACTTTGTTATCCAGGATGGCATGTTATTATGTGAATGGTCACAGTTTAGGTAAAAATGAGGTGCAACAAGACCTGGATGTCATGGTGGAACAGTTCCAGGAGGTTGGCATGCAGGTGCAGCAGGTGGTGAAGAAGCTAATGGCATAATGAGAGGATTTTGAGTATTGGAGTATGGATGTCTTGCTGCATTTATACAGGGCTATGTAGAGGCCAAACCTTGAGTGTTGTGTACAGTTTTGCCTCTGAGTCTAATGAAGGACGTTCTTGCTGTTGAGGGAATCCAGTGAAGGTTCATCAGACTGATTCCTGAGATGGCAGGACTGGCATATGAGGAAAGTCTGGATCAACTGGATTTGTACTTGCTGGAATGAGGGGTGGAATCTCGTAGAAAGGTGTATTTCTTCACACACAGATATCTGTCTCTCTCTTTGGAAGTGGTTGGGGCCAGTTCACGGGATATATTCAGGAGGGAGCTGGACGTGGCCTGTGTGCCTAAAGGGATCAGTGGGTATGGGGAGAGATTAGGAATGGGATACAAAGATTGCATGATCATGTTGATTGGTAGTGTGTGCTCAAAGAGCCGATTGGCCTACCACCGTACCTATTTTCTATGTTTTGATATTTCAATTATTTCTGCATAATCTGGATTTAAGCACATTTTGAGAGAAAATACCTGTATCCTGATTTTCCAGAACATCCAAGTGTTTAAAGGAGGTTTATTTGTATTAATTGTGGGGAAATGGCACCAAGTCAAAATTCTCAGAGAGCTTGTGTGAACGCAGTGGACTGAATGGGCTCCTGCTCTGTAACAACTTTGTGATTCCTTGAATTATTTATTTTAGAGTTGTTTAAGCACGAAGGATGAGCTAGACAAGTCTAGTGACTAGTATGTGGTGTGTGCGCATATCGGTTAGAAGAGCCTACATAAAGCATTTACTCATGTTAGAGATGTACAGCTCAGAAACAGACCCTTTGGTCCAACTTGTCCATGCCAACCAGTTGTCCTGAATTAATCTAGTCCCATTTGCCAGCATTTGGCTCATATCCTCTAAAGCCTTCCTCTTCATGTACCTGTTCCAGATGCCTCATAAATGTTGTCATTGTATCAGCCTCTACCACCGCCTCTGGCAGCTCATTCCACATACATGTTACCATCTGGGTGAAAACGTTGCCTCTTATGTTCCCTTTTTAACTCTTACCCCTCTCACCTTAACCCTATGCCCCCTAGGTTTGGACTCCCCTACTCTGGGGAAAAGACCTTAGCCATTCACCCCATCCATGTCCCTCATGATTTTACAAACTTCTATAAGGACACTCCGCAGCCTCTGATGCTCCAGCGAAATTAGGCCCAGCCTGTTCAGCCTCCCCCGACAGCTCATTACACTCTTTAAAAAAAATAGAGGTGAGTAATAATGAAAGATGATTTCCCCTCACTTGATGTGATATATAGAACATTACAGCACAGTACAGGCCCTTCGGCCCTCGATGTTGTGCCGACCTGTCATACCGATCTGAAGCCCATTTTCCTGGTATTGTTGGCCTGAACTATAAATTAATCAAAGAGCTTTCAGAGTTTGCGGAGTTTTTCAAATTAGAATTTGTGTGCACAACTAAAAAAAATTAACAATAAGGTTCACATTCAAGGATGATGTAATTAATATGAATACTCCCTGAATAAAGCCAAATTCCAGATTACCCTCTAACATCAGCCACAAAATGCTTTTCATTCATCATATGATGAGGAATTCCATTTGCACAAATGAGATGAGCGACGCCAGCTCTTTTTTTAAATGCAGTCTTGCATTTCTGACAATGCCAGCATTAATTCCCCACTTATTGCATTTGTTGACCATCTCCATTTGTCCTTCTGATGGTGGTGGCAAGCAGCCTTCTTGTACAGCTGCAGAGCTAGCCTTTTAGGAATACACACAGTGCTGTTGTAGAAGGAGTTCTAGGTTTTGATTCATGCCAGAGAAAGTACAGTCATGTATTTCCAAGTCAGAATGGTGTGTGATTTGGAGTGGCACTTGCAACTGGTGCTGTTCCCATGCACTTGCTGCCTGCCTCCTTCCAGTTAGTAGATGTGACGAGTTTGGAAGGGATTGACATGTTGCAGCATTGTATCTTGTAGATCATACATACTACTGCTATTGTGTCAAGGCATACAAGGTTATGGGTTCAGTGTTGGAAAAAGGGAATTAGCATAGTTAGATGGTTGGTTGTTACCGATGCAGGCTTGATGGGCTGAATGCTCTTTTCTATGCTGTTGATGTCTACAACTCCATGCATGCAAAGGTTAAAGGGAGTAAATTTTAACAGTGGTAGATGAGTTGCTGATCTAGCAGGCGGCTTTGTCTTCGATGATGTCACACGTCTTATATTATTGGTGCTGTGTGGAGCCAGGCAGGTGGACAATATTCCATTACACTCCTGACTTTTTAAATTCATTCAGGATATGGATGCTGCTGGCTGGACCAGTGTTTACTGCTTGTCCTGAACTGCCCTCGAAAGGTGGTGCTGAGCTGCCATCTTGAACTGTTGCAGGACTATTTACTGCAGGTAGACCTACAATACTGTTAGGGAGTGAATCCCAGGACTTTGACCTAACAGCACTGAAGGTATGGTAAAATATTTCCAAATCAGTATGATGAATGCTTTGAGGAGAACTTTCAGATGGTAGTGTACTCATATATCTGCAACTAATCCTCCTACATGGCACTGGCTGTGTGTTTGGAAGGGTTTATGCTGTGCAGACCATGGGGCAGGATGAGGGGAGTTACCTGCCTCAGAATTCTTAGCCTCTGATCTGCTCTTGCAGCCACTGTTTTTATATGGCTTGTTCGGTTACATTTTTGGTACGTTTTCACCTAGGATATTAGTGGGGGCTTAAGCAACAGTTGAGTTGTTCACTACCAAGTGAGATGGTTATGTTCTATCCTTTGAGTTGGTTGTTGCTTGAGTTTTGTATCATACATATGTCACTTGTTATTTATTAACCCGTGTCTTAATGTTGTGCAGGTTTGTCTGCATTTGGACATGGACTACTTTGTTAGTTGTAGATTGGCAACAGCGCAATCCCAAGCAATCATCAGCTTGCATCCATTACTTTTGTGTTTATTTTGGCAGGAATGTCATCGATGAAGCAGCTCAGGATGATTGTGCCTCAGACTATACCCTGAGGAACTCTTGCAGTGATGTCCTGGGATAAGATGATTAGCCTACAATAACCATCTTCCTTTGGGCTATGTGTGACCCCAACTCGTGAAGCTTTTTCCTCCTGGTGCACATTGACTTGAATTTTACCTAGGCTCCTTGATGCCATATTTAATCAGATGCTGCTTTAGCTTCTAGAGTCATTCCCCTACACTTCATTCACCAAACTATTTTGTCTGTATTTGGACTCAAGCTCGCTTGTAGTTGAGAAATCCTGGTGGGATGCAAACTGAGCCTTGTCTTAATAATTGCTGCTGAGTAAGTGCCAGTTGAGAGCTGTGTCAGTGTCTTCTTCCAACCCCCAGTTTGATAATTGAAAGTAGACTGATTAGGTAGGAATTGGAGTTCTCCTGCTTTTTGTAGATAGGAATTATCTGGGCAGTTTTCCACATTGTTGGGTAGATGCCAATGGATTGTGCAGAGCTGCAGCTGGTTCTGAAGCACAAGTATTCCCCTGTTAGAGAGAGAGAATGTTTCCAGGGCGTTTGGTTGAGAAGAAAGTAGTACTACATTGCTGAAGGAATGAGTGAAATTAAACATGCCTTGCTTGCACTGTTGGCACATTTCAGTCATCCAAATTGGGCAATAAAACTGATCTGAATGAGAGAAGTGGTGAGTTCCCTTGATTGGTAAAATCTATTTGACTTTGTGAGAATGAATAATCAATGAAGTGAACTTTTTATAAGTGTTGATCTTATTTCGGGTTTCAGAACCAGCTCTTTAGAGATGATGAGCCATTTTCATGTCAAGGCTGCACATCGCTTGCCTCTTATTCGGATCATCCACACTTTCAGTTTCACAGCTATAAATGGTAAGGGGTCAAAACAGGCACGCTCGTTAATTTGTGAGATTCATAAGTTGCTGATGCTACTGGATGTTGACCTTCTGATTTACAACTCACCTATCAGTGGACTAAAGGTGCTGAAAACTGCTTTCATTCATAAATCAAGCTGGTAAAATGAGGAATGGAAGCTCACATCGTTGTTTGGACTCTGACAGCCATATTGCTGAGCTGGGGAAGGGAGCTGTGTCAAGAATGAGGATTGTTAGGTAGCTGGCAGTTTTAAAAATCCATTATTAGGGCTCAGACATTATTATAGCAAGGCCAGCACGTATTTTTATTTTCATGTATACTGCATGGGTGTCGCAGTTGGTTTTCAGAATTCTGGAAATCTTTAAAGAGGCAAACCTCGTCTATAGGTTTTAAAATAACTTGATCTTTGACATCTAGAAGTCATCTTCAGGTTTAACATCTAAATAGCAATTGTTGTAAAACTGTTGTTCTGATCATTTTATAACAAAGTTAATGGTGATATCATTAGATTTGTTTTCCCTGAACTGCACAAAAAAAGGTCTAATATTTGATACAGCATTGGCAAAGATCACTTCTTCCATAATTAACTGTGTTATATGTTATAACAACCACATTTTAAAATCTCTTGAGATAGAAAAAGTTTAATGGTGTAAATACTGCAAATGAGAATTCTCAGTTGACTAGTAGACCTGTTTGGAATTTGACATCAAATTAGCTAATTGTTGCTTTCTGCTGTATTTATAAAAATGTCTTATTCCAGTTCAGTATTTCAAATACTGAAACTGATTAGAATTTAATTTTCAAATCAGAGCGAATGGTAAATCTGCAAATGCACAGTGATCACAAAGGAGTTAACCTTTAATTGATTAGTAACATATATTTGAGACTTGTGCCATCTGCGCTTTTAATTCTGTTGCATTATATTGACTAGAAATTTAAAAATAAGCACTGGGATATATCAGAGATAATAAAGTGTGAAGCTGGATGAACACAGCAGGCCAAGCAGCATCTCAGGAGCTCAAAAGCTGACGTTTTGGGATGAATGAAGGGTCTAGGCCTGAAACGTCAGCTTTTGAGCTCCTGAGATGCTGCTTGGCCTGCTGTATTCATCCAGCTTCACACTTTATTATCTTAGATTCTCCAGCATCTGCAGTTCCCATTATCACTGGGATATATTACATTTGATACTGGACCTGATACTGGATACTGGATTTGATATGAACACAAAGTGAGGAGGTATGCAGTCAATTCTTAGAAGCAATGACAGCCCAAATAGAACCCTTTAATGTACATATGCATCTTTTTTCCCAAACTAACACCCTGTCTTTATCCAGCAAGAAGCAAATATATTGCTCATAATCTTTGCTGATAACATGGAAAAAATTGTTGCATTTAGATGAAACGTTTTGCCCAATTAAACTGGCCTGTTTATAAAGAACATGTCAGTAATACTGGAAAGGTGTGCTTGATTTCACTGATTCGCAGTGTCCTTACTTCTGTGCCAAGAGACCCAGGTTCAAGTCCCATCTGCTCCAGAGGTGTGGAGTAACATCTCTGAGCAGGTTGGCGAGAAAATATCCGAGTGTAATCAGCTCAGCTTCCCAACTAAGGCCAAAACCTAATGAAAAAAATAGACAACGCTTTGCAGGCACATGTTAAAACCTGGGCAGAAATTGCATAGTGCTGTAGTATATTTATGTAATAAAAAATGCCGCATTAAGCCATATGGGCAAATTTGACTGTATATGTTTTAAGTTTGCAAAAATTGCACCTAGTGTACAGTACTTTAATTTGAAGCAGTGATTTGTTTATTAAGCAATTCTGTAAATTGTGGCAACATGTGAAGACAACTTCATAGTTCAACTGGCTGTATTAATCAGATCTAGAATGGAATTTGTGTTTCCTATTTGATGGTAGGGACATGGCGTTTGTTATGAAACAGAAAGTGCTTGAGAAATCCAGCAGGTCTGGCAGCATTTGTGGAGAGAAAAACAGTTAACTTTTTTGGGAAAATTGGAGTCCCGTGGCTTGCCTTGGCTGTGGCTCGGCTGATAGCATTCTTGTCTTTGAGTCACAAGGTTTGTAGTTCAAGTTCCACTCCACAAATTGAGCTCAAAATCAAAACTGACACTTTCATGAGCGTGCTGCACTGCTGGAGGGCTGCCTTTTCTCTATGTGATGTTAAACCAAAATCTCATTGACGAGCTTCAGTGGATGTAAAATGTCCAATTGTGTTATTCTGAAGAAGAACAGAAGAGTTCTATCTGGGGTCCAGGCCACCATTTATCTCTCAGTCAACACAGCGTAAAATAGAGCATACGATCATTATTTCATTGCAAATTAGCTGACATGTTTTGTATGTGACAATTTTTGGACATGCTTACAAGGTTCAAACACCAAATTAACAAATAAAGAATATGGTCACAGATAAAATCACATAATGACATAGCACAGAAATAGACCATTCAACCCCTTGAATCCATGACAGCTCTCTGAATTAGTTCCATTTCTCCATGCTGTTTAATTTTGTTTGCTTCAAGTATTAACGCTACTCTCTTTGAACGTTAGTATTGAATCTTTTTCTGCCAGCTTAACAGGTGGTGCACCCCAAATCATCATAACTCATCAGCCATTCTTCTCTTCTTATCTCTGTTTTGTTTTTGCCAATTATTTTACACCTTCCTTTTATTGGCTGCTGACTCCTTTAGATTTTTGGATTGCAGGTAACGTCACCATTATCCGTCTGAACCATAGGGCTGCTCGGTCATCAGAGAGAGACCGCTGGTTTTGGTGTAACCTGAGGGTCACCACACATCAGGTGGGGGGAGACACTGAGAGGAGAATCCTTTGTAGTTACCTGAGCTGGTCCAGAAATTGAACCCATGCTACAAGCATTATTTTGGATTGCAAACCAGTCATCCAGCCAGCTGAACCAACTGGATATCCTAACTTAAAGAACAAATTGCACTTGAGTGAGGTCAGGTATGATTCTAAATCACTGCTATGTCACAGCAACAACTACTCAGGCAATAAACTTACTGAATGTTTAACTATATGAAGCTAGATGTACTTGCTTTGTCACAGAGATCCGATGTCCCTGAGCTGGCCTATTGCAATCTCTTATGTCGTCATAGGGTCGCAAGGTGGCTCAGTTGTTAGCACTGATACCTCACAACACCAGGGACCTGGGTTCAGTCCCACCCTTGGATGACTGTCTGTGTGAAATTTTTACATTCTTCCCACGTATACATGAGTTTCCCCCAGGTGCTGCGGTCTGCTCCCACAGTCCAAAGATGTGCAGGTTAGGTGGATTGGCCATGTTAAATTGCCCGTAGTGTTCGTGGTTGTGTATGCTAACTGGATTAGCAATGGGAACTGCAGGGTTACAAGGATAGGGTAGGCAGTGGGTCTGGGTGGGATGCTTTTCAGAGGGTTGGTTTGGACCAGCAGAGTTCTGGGAGCTAAGTAAATATTTAGGGACCGCTACTTGATATCTTTACGTTGGTAAGAATGAGAGTTTAACTAGCTGCAGAATATAGTTGTTGCTCAGAGCAAGTATTTGCAGTGAGCATGTTGCATTGAAGACTGCTTCACAATAAGGTGCTAATACAATAAAAGGAAAATATTATAATAGCTTTTCGATACAATGCCATTTAGAGACATGACACTGCCAAGGGTGGCATTAATATAAGCATTCAGATGCTGCAAAGGACTGCGTTTTCAGCAGTATTCAGACATTTTACAGGGTGTTTCAAATTGCTGCAAAGAACAGTATTTGCTCCACCATTGAGAATAGTGCTGTTTTTAACAATGAATTATTCTGACTTGATTGACTTACAACAGTTCGTGTATTTACGGGTGCACAATTTTTGAAACTATATGTGCCTTTATAGACCCCCAGCAAATACAATTACCACTAGTTTGGCTTTCTCAAAATTAGTCACTGAAATCCAGTAATTGTGATAGTTTCTGGTTCTGCTTCTGCCTCACAATTACCCACCCAGTGGTCTAGAAGTTGGGCAGTATTTTAGTTCATTCTAATGTCCTTGTGCTCACCTTTTTAAATTTGAGAATTCTTTTGAGCATGCCAGCTACGCAGTAAAGTGGGGTAAATGCTGTTGGCCCATGTGTAATTGTTAGTCACATTTCATAATTTAGAATCATACAGTGAGGAAGCAGGCTATTTGGCCCTATCGAGTCCACACTGACACTCTAAAGAGCATCCCACCCAAACCCACCCTGCTAACCCTATACCCCTGCATTTCCCATTGCTAATCTATCTGGCCGACATAGGCAGCATGGTGGCTCAGTGGTTAATGCTGCTGCTTACTGCACTAGGGACCTGGCTTTGATTCTACCCTTGGGCGACTGTCTGTGTGGAGTTTGCACATTCTCTCCGTGCCTGCGTAGGTTTCCTCTGGGTGCTCCGGTTTCTTCCCACAGTCCAAAGATGTGCAGGGTAGGTGGTTTGGCCATGCTAAATTGCCTGTAGTGCCCAGGGATGTGTAGATTAGCTGGATTATAGGGGCTGGGTCTGGGCGGGATGCTGTGAGGGTCGGTGTGGACTTGCTGGGCCGATGGGCCTGTTTCCACACTGCAGAAGTTCAATGATCTGTGATCATCTCTAGACATATGGGCAATTTAGATTGGCCAGTCCACTTAACCTGCACAGCCTTTGACTGTAGGTGGAAACCAGAGCACTCAGAGGGGACCCATGCAGACTCATGGAAAATGTGCAAACTCCACACAGAGGTTAGAACTAATCTGAGATAACAAGGTATAGAACTGGATGAACACAGCAAGACAAGCAGTATCAGAGGCTGCTAATGCTGCTTGGCCAGCTGTGTTCATCCAGCTCTGCACCTTATAATCTCAGATTCTCCAGCATCGGCAGTTCTTACTATCTTAGAACTAATCTGGTTGCTCTCGAAAAAAGTATTTTGGAAGAAATGTTGCTGAGGAGATAATCTTATCAGGCCTTCTAAAACAAAAACCCCAATGTCCAGGTGAGCTCGACTACTGCAGTAAAAGACCTAACTGTCACAAATTATACATTGCTCACATCGTGAAGTGTGCACAGGTTTCAGAAATAGTTGGTTTTAAATCTGATATTTTAGCAGGGCATCTGACGAACTTTGAACTGAACAATGGACTTATACCCAAAGAACTCCTTCCAGTTGTGGTCCAAAAAAACAACAATTACTGTGATGGGAAGAAATGCAATCATTATGTCCTTGTTCAATAAGAGTTTTAATGACAAGTTCAACAACTGCAGGCCAGTCAGTTTAACTTCAGTTCTGGAGAATCTTCTTAAAAAGTATTATTTGGTATAGCATCAGTTGTGATATGGATAAAGTATTGGATTAATCCATGGAACTTTGTTAAGGGAAAGTCATGTCCAGTAAACTTGCTGGAATTTTCCTTTCAAGAGGGTAACACAGGGTTGATAAATACCATGCCGTTGATGTGGCGTATGTGGACGCAATAGACATGTGAGAGAAGTTTTTGCTGAAGGAATAGAAGAGACAGTAGTAATGTGGGTATAAAATTGGTTCAGGGATTAGAGCAGAGAGTAATTGTTAATGGCTTTTTTTGGGGCTGGAATATGGTTTGTAATTCAGTTCCCCATTGGTATTGGCACACTTGGTTTTCCTGATATGAATGATCTAGATCTTAGTGTACAAGGAACTATTTCAATGTTTCTGAATGATAAAAAGCTTGAAAGCATTGCCAACTATGAGGAACATAGTGAAGATCCTCAAGGGATGGTGACAAGTTCGAGGACAGAGCAGATGAAGTTAAATTTGGAGAAGTGAGGTAAAACATTTCGGCGCAAAGAACATGATGTGATCATACAATATAAAGAATACAACTCTGAAGGGAATGCAGGAGCAGAGATGACCTGGGTATGTACCTTCAGACGGTGAGGCGATGATCCCGTGGTAATATTGTGACTATTAATCCAGAAACTCAGTGAATGTTCTGGGGAACCAGTTTTGAATGCCTGCCACAGCAGAGTGTAGAATTTGAATTCAATAAAAGAAAACCTGAAATTAAGAATCCACCAATGACTGTGAAACCATTGCTGATTACTGGAAAAATGCTATCTGTTCAATAATGTCTTTCAGGGAAGGAAATCTGCCATTTTCACCCAGGCTGGCCTACATGTGACTCCATACCTACAGTCATGTGTTTGACTCTCAACTGGCCTCTGAAATAAAATTGTGGAACCAATGTATATTTGAAAGCCACTCAATTCAAATACAGCTCGGGAAGAGCAAAAAACACTGGCCAGCCACTGATGCCCACATTCCACAGGTGAAAAAAAATACACGAAATGTAGCAAGTCAGGTCGAGGGAGTTGTTAATAAACCATAAAGAATTCTAGACAAAAAAAAACCCGTAAGAACTGCATTTGCTGAAAACCTGAAACAAGCTGGAGCGTGACTGCCCTTGTTTTGATAACAAGACAGGTTTTGACCAGTAGTGCATAAGAACTTTTGTAAAACTAGAGTCAGTAGGAAATCGGCAGCTCACCACCACCTCAATGACAAATCTCAATGGATATTATTAAACTGGAGAGGGTTCAGACAAGATTTACTGAAATAATGCTGGGAATGGTGGGTTTGAGATATAAAAATAGACCAGAAAGATGGGGACATTTTTTCACTGGAGTGTAGGAGATTGAGGGGCGACTTTATTAATTTTTTTTAAATCATGAGTGGCATAGATAAGATGAATGACAAGGGTCTTTTCCCTATAGTGGGGAAGTTCACAAGTGGGGGACATATTGTAAGCTCAGAGAAGAAAGATTTAAAAAGGACATGAGGGACAACTTTTTTACACAAAGTGGTTTAGTTTTGAAATGAACTGTCAGAGAAAGCAGTGGATGCAGGTACAGTGACAATGTTTAAAAGATATTTGGATAAATTCCTGAAAGGGAAAGGTTTCGAGGGATATGGGCCAAGTACTAACAATAAGGACTGGTTTAGTTTAGGAACATGGTCAGTATGAACTGGTTGGACTGAAGAGTCTGTTTCCATGCTTTATGACTCTGGCAGTTTGGAGAAACAATGAATGCTGATCCAGCCAGTGATTCTCACATTCCATGAATGCATTAAAAATAATGGTATGTGCATGATAGCTCATCTTGAAACTTCCTTTGAAGTAAACTTCAGCACATTGGGAAAATTAATACCAATTATCATTTCCTTTCTTGGATGGGAAGGATTGATCTTCTGATCAGAATTTCTGTCTGTATGAATGTGATGTCAAGGGTTTTTCTTAAAGCACTATGTGTATCTGAGCTTAAAATGTATGTTGTATTCTGTCTTCCTGTGACAGCGAGTGCTTTCTGTACAATGTAACTTCTGGTGCCGTTTCTTGTGGCCGGAGTCATGGATAAACCCATTGCCATTGCGCATGCGCATCTTCCTTTGTGCTATATATTTACAGTAAATAAACTGCTTGATAATTGAGAAATGAATAAAACTATCAAGAGTATAATTTTGAAAGTCCTAAGTCTAGCAAATTTTCCAGGCTAACTATAAAATAATCAAAATGATTTGGAGATTCAGCTTAGCTTGTGGGTCTGCATTTTCCTCAGGAATGTGCTTTGCAGGTGGGGCCATTTTGCAGCCCTCAAACTGCATGACCATGTTGTTTCCCGCAAGGTTCAGGTTCTTAATACAGTGAAGGAGGAATCCGGAGGTAAGCTTGTCAGAAGGTCTGTCTCACCAAATAATAAAAACTTTCACCAATTACACCATCATCGGTACCAGAAGGTAACACATTCTACGATGCGAAACTGGAATTTATATTACTTGTAATCCTGCTAGCTTGTATTAACTAAGAAGGCATTTAGCGCTCTTGCCTTTATTACTCAGACTATTTAGTAGAGGGGCTGGGATGGCATGTTGAGGTTGTCTCGTACATTAGTGAGCCCTCTTCTGGAGTACTGTGTACAGTTCTGGTAGCCCTGTAAGAAGGATATTATAAATTGGAGAGTGTTGAGAAAAGATTTACTGGGATGTTGCCGTGACCTGAAGTTTAAGTCATGGAGAGAGACTGGATAGGCTGGAAATTTTTTTGCTGGAACATAGGAAGTTGAGAGGTGACCTTGTGGAGGCTTATAAAATTATGAGGGGCATTGATAAGGTGAACAGCAAAGGTCTTTTGCCAAGGATGGAGGAGTTCAAAACTCGGGGCATATTCTTAAGGTGAGAGGAAAAAAACTTAAATGGTACTTGAGAGGTACCTTTTTCACACAGGGTAGTTTGTATGTGGAATGAATTACCAGAGGAAGATGCCGGTACGATTAAAGCATTTTAAAGACATTTGGACAGGTGTATGAATAGCAAAGGTTTAGAGGGATATGGACCAAACACAGTCAAGTGGAGACTCGTTTGGCTTGGGAAACTTGGTTGGCATGGATGAGTTGGGCTGAAGGGTCTGTTTCCACATTTTATGATTCTATGACTATAACAAGCTAGAACTTGCAACCAAAGTGCTGGTCTTTATTACAACCTCTTAAAACTGTCGTTCTTCAAAGAGTGGAGCATTGACTGTGCTGGAATCCATTTCTATCTGATCCTCAGGCAAGCATTAATTTTGGCCAAAGCTAACTGTACCTAATCAATATCTTTGAGATAGAATGAACAGAAGATATTTATTTCAATTTCACAGCAGAGTGTCTGTCAATTGATAGGCATGTACAGATAGTTTTTTTTTCAGGCATCGGAATTGTTTTTGTTCCTAGTCAGCCAAAGCTGTCATTCGATTTAAATCACAATACAACTGATGACAGCATAGATGAATGTTTTGTAATTTTTTTCATGGAGTTCTGGTACTATCTCCATTGGAAAATACATGTGAATAATTATGTAAGGCTGGTCAATGCAAAGGTCAACTTATCTTTGTAAGATAGATTGCTGTGATGAATCACTGCATTAAAAGCATATCCATATTTTGACATTTAACGGTAAGAAAACCGTTTAAACTTGGCTTTCAGCATGTGCGTGGCTCCTCAATATGGTTTATATTTTTTTCAAGAACTTCAAACATGACAAGCTTTTAACAGGGACTGCTAAATCACACACCATTGTTTTACACCATAGGCATTCTCAATCCACACAGAAGTCAGGGGAAAAAGCATGGGGTCATAAATGTGAAGGAAAATATGATGCCCTCCAAAATTAAGTTTGTGCTGTGATTTGTGAAACCAAATTCAGCAACTATCTTAAAGAATTGCTCCAACTTCCTGTCTAATACCACATTGAAAATGAATAATACTCTTTGTTTAGTGTTGCATGAATTATGAATGTGCATTTCAACAATTTTCCTATCTGTCTTTCTCACCTTTCTGAAGGCAGAAACTTGGACGGGAATATGGTTATATCAGTGGCCTCAGCTCTCCGGTGCCTTAACCACTGACTAACCTTCAGTTGTAATTTAGTGTCAAAGCTGCTTGACCATAGTGACCCTCAATTGTAATTTAGTGTCAAAGCTGCTTGACCATAGTGACCCTCAAATCAAGCTAAATTGTGCTCCTTGGGTGAACAAAATCCTTCTTACAATGGAATGTCTGAAGTTTCCATTCTGAATAACTTACTAACAAAAGTGCACTCCTAAACATCACAGGTTTCAAAGACCTTCATTTCACTGCGCTATTCATTTCAGACAGAAAGAGAACATTCTATTTTTTTCATGATGATAGAAAATTTTCTTTCACACTGTGTGAATGCACGGAAACATCCAGATACACACACAAACATGGTCACTGAGCCTAGATACTTAGTGGTCCAGCAGAGAGTAGTATAAGAATAATTTGACTGATTTTGTCATTGTTGGCTTGGTGTGTCAATTATGTATTCAATTGCTCTCAACCCTCTGCCCTTTCTTCATAGACCTGTCAATGTTTCCTCTTCACCATTCCCTGATACACTGGTGGGGAAGGTGACCAATTTGGTGATCCCTGCTTCTTTGCAGTGAGCTGCCTGTGTCCCTATGGAGTGCATTGTGCCCTTCATTTGCTGTTGTTGATATGATTCTCTGAACTTGAGCTTCTGTGAAATTTGAACAGTGCAAAGCCCAAATTGTTGATGTAAGGAACTAGAAATTGGGGATGTATTTGAGTGAGTACTTTTTTTGGCTTTTTTACTTTTTGATGGAATTTTCAAAACAGAACTAGCTCAATCAGCACAGATCGTTGAGCCAAGTTAATATTTTAAACACAGTGCAGAATTTCATTGGGGAGGTTGGGGCTTAGAAAGAGATGTTTACTGACCTTTCTCCCTGGATGAATTGTAGGGTACAGCAATGATATGCTGCAGGTTTACCTTAAGTTGGTGGGAGCAGGACTTCTGTCCCTTCAAGGAAAGAAAGACGAGTTCTGTCCCTGAGAGCTGCCAATGCTCCATCTCAAGACTAGGATTATGGTCTCACCTGTGCAAAAAAAGAAATATAGCCCACTGCTGGGATTGCAAGTGTGAAGAGCCAGCCAGTGAATCCCGGGCTCTCGTCATAGTAAAGATCAGAATGTGTGTGGTGGGTGTGGGCACTTCTGGTTGCAAGGCAATGTAGAGTTATCAAGGTCCAGTGGGTAACATCTTTGGGCGAATGCCCCTATCGTGTGAAATATACGGCTTGAAGGTTGTAACTCTGTTTCTTTCCATCTTTTCATCAGTTACATTAAAAAAGCAGCCTACCCACTTGCCTATGTCCTTTGTAGGTATTTTAAGTAAACTGTTCAAACAATGCCAATTGTATCATGACGTGAATGCTGTAATGTTCAGGTCACTTGAATTGTTAATGAACCCGCGTGGGCCCCAGCTATGCCTGCCTCTTTGTAGGTTATGTGGAACAGTCCCTCTTCCGCACCTACACAGGCCCCAAACCCCACCTCTTCCTCCGGTACATTGATGACTGTATCGGCGCTGCCTCTTGCTCCCCAGAGGAGCTCGAACAGTTCATCCACTTCACCAACACCTTCCACCACAACCTTCAGTTCACCTAGGCCATCTCCAGCACATCCCTCACCTTCCTGGACCTCTCAGTCTCCATCTCAGGCAACCAGCTTGTAACTGATGTCCATTTCAAGCCCACCGACTCCCACAGCTACCTAGAATACACCTCCTCCCACCCACCCTCCTGCAAAACTTCCATCCCCCATTCCCAATTCCTCCGCCTCCGCCGTATCTGCTCCCATGATAAGACATTCCACTCCTGCACATCCCAGATGTCCAAGTTCTTCAAGGACTGCAACTTGCCCCCCACAGTGATCGAGAACGCCCTTGACCGCGTCTCCCGTATTTCCTGCAACACATCCCTCACACCCCGCCCCCGCCACAACCGCCCAAAGAGGATCCCCCTCGTTCTCACACACCACCCTACCAACCTCCGGATACAACGCATCATCCTCCGACACTTCCGCCATTTACAATCCGACCCCACCACCCAAGACATTTTTCCATCCCCACCCCTGTCTGCTTTCCGGAGAGACCACTCTCTCCGTGACTCCCTTGTTCGCTCCACACTGCCCTCCAACCCCACCACACCCGGCACCTTCCCCTGCAACCGCAGGAAATGCTACACTTGCCCCCACACCTCCTCCCTCACCCCTATCCCAGGCCCCAAGATGACGTTCCACATTAAGCAGAGGTTCACCTGCACATCTGCCAATGTGTTATACTGCATCCACTGTACCCGGTGTGGCTACCTCTACATTGGGGAAACCAAGCGGAGGCTTGGTGACCGCTTTGCAGAACACCTCCGCTCAGTTCGCAACAAACAACTGCACCTCCCAGTCGCAAACCATTTCCACTCCCCCACCCATTCTTTAGATGACATGTTCATCATGGGCCTCCTGCAGTGCCACAATGATGCCACCCGAAGGTTGCAGGAACAGCACCTCATATTCCGCCTGGGAACCCTGCAGCCTAATGGTATAAATGTGGACTTCACCAGTTTCAAAATCTCCCCTTCCCCCACCGCATCCCAAAACCAGCCCAGTTCGTCCCCTCCCCCCACTGCACCACACAACCAGCCCAGCTCTTCCCCCCCACCCACTGCATCCCAAAACCAGTCCAACCTGTCTCTGCCTCCCTAACCGGTTCTTCCTCTCACCCATCCCTTCCTCCCACCCCAAGCCGCACCCCCATCTACCTACTAACCTCATCCCACCTACTTGACCTGTCCGTCTTCCCTGGACTGACCTATCCCCTCCCTACCTCCCCACCTATACTCTCTCCACCTATCTTCTTTACTTTCCATCTTCGGTCCGCCTCCCCCTCTCTCCCTATTTATTCCAGTTCCCTCTCCCCATCCCCCTCTCTGATGAAGGGTCTAGGCCTGAAACGTCAGCTTTTGTGCTCCTGAGATGCTGCTTGGCCTGCTGTGTTCATCCAGCCTCACATTTTATTATCTTGGAATTCTCCAGCATCTGCAGTTCCCATCATCTCTGAATTGTTAATGAACTTCAGTTTCGAATGGTCGCCTTCTGTGATGTTATCACTTACTTAACATGGGAATTACCGCAATCAGCAAACCTTTTCAGAGTGTTTTTGAGATGGTCAGTGTTAAATCATACACAACTTGTTTTTGGTGCAATGACAATGTCCCATGAGTGAAGATAAAAGGTGCAGTCATTTGAAAATTACAGGTTCTGCTCAGTTTTCTTTTATACATGGAGAGGATCTGTCCAGAGGACAGTTGGAAAACAATATCGTCCAGGGAAAAGCGAAGATACTTGCTGCTCTGGACTCTTGCAGAGAATTAAGTTCATGACACTGCTCCTAGAACCAGCAGTCAACACTGAGAATTCTGCAATTTAAAGGCAGGGAGAATGCTGAGTCAGCTTTCTTCATTTTTCAAAGTGTATATAGACTTGAGGTGATCATTGACATGGGGGTCTTCCTATTGGAAGTAAGAATTGCAGCTTTCAGTTGGTTGTAAATCTGGGACTGTAAACTGAATGTACTGTATCAAAGGGAAGTGTTTTCAATTCATCCTGAGAGGATTGTTGTCAGGTGTGCTTTTAACTGAAGTAAATCAAGCTCCATTTTCTAGCCATTGCCTATGAGTGGTTGGAAAATCTAGCCTGAAGTCCCCATGAGGAATGGTGTGTGTCTTGAGTACAGAGACCAAGCAGATATTGTTTAGCTCTACTCCCAGTCGCACCATACATCTTCAGTTATAGTTCTCACTGAGCACGAAGACAGGGACCAATCAAAAGGCTTTGAAAAACACTGAGATGTCTTGTCTTACTTTGCACCCTACCACATCTAATGAATACACTAGTACCATAGGTTTCACACATTGATGGGTGGCAGCGAGGTAATTAGATTTTTCCTTCCCATTTTGCTCAATTTTGAGTGCTGCATAAAAAGGGGAGGTTGTAAATAGCTGCCAGCAGTCTATCAACAATCCTATACTAATACCTAGACACTAACTTCTCACTGCTGTAGTCACTCTGCAGAAGTTCAGGAATAGCTCACAGAACCAGGGACATAGCAGCTGTTATTTTAAGTTAATGCGGTCAAAGAAGGAAGTGAAGAGAATGTATGAAAGCAGTTGATGTTACAATACCTTGAAGCATCAATGGAAACACAGCCTGCAACACAGCACTTTGAGACAGAAGCTTACTATGCAGTAAATGATTTAGTCAGGCTGCATTGTCAAAGAGAAGCCGTTCGGACGCCAAATGGTATCTGATTGGTGGGAGGAGAAGAAAATGATAAAAGTGACATTGTTATGCCAGGTTGGGCAGATTTTTGTTTGCTGTTTCATGTGATGTAGCCCTCGCAAGGCAGTTCAAGTGTATTTATTGTTCACCCCAAATGATACTTGAGAAAATAGTGATTCACCTTGAACCATTGGAGTCCATCCACTGTAGGTACAAGTTCTATTCAAAAGTTTTCAGCAAGGAAACCAGACCAAGACAAAAATTGGCGTGGAAGAAATTTGTGGACTTTTTAGTTGGGACTGATGGATGAGCTGAGAAAACGAGCTAATGTTATCATGAAAAATATGGAGAAAAATGTTAACTGATCAGCTGCATTTTTGAGTTTCCAGGAAAAACAAGTTGCATAAACAGAGTTACCAGCTGAAAATAAATATCTGTTTTCAAACTTCTAGGCAGATTACACATATTTTCATACTGCTGACCATGCTTGGGCACTTTAAAGTGACCGGTTTATAATGTCCTTGTTCTGTTTAGTTTAGTTTTCTATTAGCTTTGGCACACATGGTTAATTCTATACTTTTTGACTCAGCATTAAAAAATTGTGAGCACCTTGCTGATATCACTGAAGTTGAGGTTTTAGCACCAAATGAGGTATCTCCTCCGTATCTGCAGAAGTGTTCTTCACATAAAATGCGCAGCTGACTGATATTGAATACAATGTTGTTATATCTGCCTGCTTTTATAATCACATCTTTATCACAGTTAAATAGGGCAAGTGATGTATTAAGTTTGCAGGTTATCCTTGCTACTCCCATCCTTCTAAACAAAAAAAAATGAGATTGATGCTACACATAGGCACATACTTCTTGCGTCTTCAACATAGCATATGTAGAGTTTACTTTCAGATTTGGTTAGGGCATGTGCTGACATTGTGCTCATCTGTTGAATACATAAACATGTTGTTGCCACTTAATTGGTTTGCATTCCATGTAACCAGACTCCCTGACGCTGTCTTCAAATTTGAAATAAATATGGTTTCTTCACGGTTCCGAATAGACTTGTAAACCCATTAAAAACAGTGCGTCTCCCTGACACCGATCAGGGAACCAGATAAGTTCCAGTTGGGTACTCTGATAAAGGGACTGCATTGGAGGCATTATAACCCAAACCACTAAGTTAGAAACAGATGTGATCAGGTCAGCCACACATTTTGCACCTCGCCCAGTTGCACTTCCAATGTGGTGGGTGCTTGATCCAAATCTGGGAGTTTACCAGTGGGTGGTTAGTTTAAAATTACCCCCATGACTCATTTCTTTTTCATCATCGTCCAACAAGAGCTCAAACTAAACCATTGTTTCTTGCTTTGTGGTGTTTTGCATTTATATTCAACTTGAATTAATGTGAATGTGCAATGTGCCAGCCTATAAGCAGTAAAATATAAATTGAGATGTAACATCCTTACATTAGAGTTTCCTATTACCGAGGGTGGAAAATCCACAAATTAACCCAAATTATCTCTCAAACCCCTGTAATTGAAGAGACAGTGCTGTTTCATCTCAATTAACCCATAATTTAGAAAATTGATCCATCTTTTCAAATTCTTGCTTCAGAATGCTTACCCTGAGAAGGCTGCCCCACATGCCTTTATAAACCCCATTTGTTTTTATGGGTGTGGAGTCAAAATTGTTGCTGGAAAGACTCCCAAATATCTAGTGATAGTCTGTTGATACTTAATCTGTTTAATGAAATGTAACATTGCTTAGCAACCAACGTTTGAGTTTTGTCGAAATGTGATTTATTATTTTCCTTTCTTTTTATAGCACCACCAAAGTTTACAAGAACTCCCATTGACCAGACGGGAGTCTCAGGAGGGGTTGCGTCATTTATCTGCCAAGCCTCAGGAGAACCGAGGCCCAAAATTGTATGGTCTAAAAAAGGAAAGAAAGTCAGCTCTCAGCGATTTGAGGTATGACGTCTATTATTTTCTCACCAAGAAATATGCTGTAAGGTTCTCATTATAAACCTCCCATTTAATTTTGTTTCCATATTAGAGCTCTGTTGAAATGCTTTGAAGGAGTTTAAAGGTGCTAAAGATGGAAATTTGACAAGTCAGCTATCTACAGTTGGAATCTGAACTTGTTTGTTTATATGGACTGACCAAAGTATCAATATAATTTTAATTTTCGTCTAATTAGTTCACTAATGTTGGTTTATTTTGAGATGATGCCTGATTTTAAAAATCTTTCAACTGTCAAGTGGAAATGTTACCAACTCGTGAAAACTGTGAACTCACTGTAACATTCCGGCATTTGCCCCACCACGACATCTTTTACTTTGGATTTTTTCAAGGATCCTTTGATGAATGTGCCAGCTGAGGATAGAGAACGCGATACAAAGATAACACAAACCAATGGTGTTTATTGCGTGTACATTGAGGAGTTAGAGCAAAGGGTGACTTGTGCCTCTTTTGGACAAGTGTGATGTGCTCTAACATCATCCTGATATTGCTCCTTACAGACATGCTTATTGACTATTGTTAGAGTATTGATATAGTTCACCCTTTACTCATCACCATAAATCACTTGTTATGATCACGACCTCTTTAAATTTATAACTCTTCCTTTTTGAACTAAATCAAACATTTCTTTACTTGCTGAACAAACTGCCAATGCAACTACTTTCTGGGTTTAAAGGATGCATAAGTATTCTCTCTCTTGGCCTTTCACTCTTGGTCACTCGCTGTCCCGCTTTCGCTCTCTTTCTTTCTTTCTCTGTCTCTTCTCCTCAATCAGATACAGAGGTGAGTATGTACCAAGGTGAGCTGATTAGAAGTCCCTTGTTTGTTCTCTAAGTTGAATGCAGTTGTTGTAAAAGCTTTGAGGCTGCTTAGACCTCATTCTACAGATGTCTTCACTGTCATGCCAACCTATGCACCTTAACCACCATATGCCCCTCACACCTCCTGGTCACCTGCGCAGTCACTAGCCCAGTTTCCATGGTGGACAGAATTCAAGAGATAGGGTGAAAAGAAAAAGAATCTGATGTAACTTTCACTGTTGCTTACTTGATGGTTTAAAAAAATCCAACTCAGCTTTTAAATCTTTAAGCGCTTAATTTTTAAATGAAGCGAACACACTTCTAATCAGATCTCATATCAAAGACAGGTAATCCTTTAACAGCCCCATTAAATTATCCTTCAAATCCTTACTACTTGCTGAGATAATTGTGCCTTTGAACCTCAGTCAGTTCAAATAGTCCTGTGAGTTTGGGTTTCCCACCTGTGAGAGCCACACTTTCTTTCCCCTGCCTCCAAAAATTGGATATGTTGGAAATGGACATGGTATTTCGCCCAGTTTTCACACATTGTTTTTAAAGGCCTGGCTCCTGCCCTGTATCCAGAGAATGGAACAGATAATATGAATTCATCACGTGCTGTATTATTCGACAGAAAAATTGATCTGCTTAGTTTAGCATGACTGTTTTCATTATGTGTCCTCTATTTGCTCTTTTTTGACATTTAGGAGAAAGTTGAAACACTGTTAGAGTGGGACTAAATCTGTAATTGCAGAATAACCTTACTCGAGAGTAAAAGCAAAAGTCATCAGTCATGATAAGGCAACACAAATTTTACAGTGATTGTTGAATTCAATGGTACTGAATTAGTAGAAAGTAACTAACAGTTGCAACTGCTGCACTAAATCTTACCTTTTTACACTTCACTTTCTCCTTTTGCAATGCCCTATTTGACCTGTCACAGTCCTTGGGTTTTGCACATTTATTTCCAGTTTGAGTTTGCAGGAGTTTGGCCGAAAAATTCTTTCTGTAGAATCACTCGGATCAGGAACATCAAAATAACTCTGTTAAACATAGAAAAAAGATGTCTACAATCTAATGAAATGTTTTTAATGGAATTGAATATCTAAGCTTGGCTTTGCCTCTCTCTTGGGTAAGACAAAATATCTAATTGTTACAGTAGCCATTATGTAATGGGTAAAGTGGAGACTTAACACTTTATATACGGTGACAAAATTGAAGAGCCCAATGCCATGCCAAAACAAAATTACTGTTATTGTCACATTCCTGTAAAGAACCTGTTCAGATAGTGAACAGGTGAAATGCCTCTTTAATGTATGCAAGAATAACAGTGAAATAATAGTGATTTCTTCCGAGGAGATCATTTCAGAAGTCCATTAGTCCACTCAGATTGATATATAAAACTGCAAAATTTTCTTGTCATGTGTAACTGAAATTCATAAGCTGTCTTGCGTAAATACAGGAATAGTAACATATATGGCATCAACGTACATGTTGACCAAATTCTAAAACGTTCCCTAATTTCACAAAGTTCATCTTAAAGTCAGCAGCACTGGAGAATTTAAATTTACCCATGTTGTTTAAAGATATTTGATTCTGAGACACAACATTTCATGTTTGCCTTAAACTATAAATAAAGGTTCTTTCATGTGATGTATACTGTATGTGCAGTACATATCTAAATCTGGTAGTTGCTTGATGCTCTCCAGAATCCTTGATAAAATAATTTGTTTGAGATCTTAGCTGAACAAGTATCATGTTCATTTTTACATCAGTAAAAATATTTAAATAGCTTAATATTTTACTTGTTAAATGTTTTTCCATTAATACCTTTACGTGTAATTGATATAATATGGGTACTTATTCTCCTTAAATTAGAATTTCAGTTTTTTGTCATCTTTTGCCTTGTGGACTTGGTTGCAAGTCAAACCTTGAAGTGTATGCCTGTACATTTAAGAGAATGCATTCACTACAAGACTTTAACCTCAACCTCTGCCTGTGCTAGGTTAGTTGAGCTTAGCCAGGTAGCAAGTTATGCTGCTATAACAGTTTACTGTCCACCATGGGGAAATACCAGTGAGCGTTCACACTACTGACTATTTTTATTTCAAAATAAACTTTATTTGTTTAAAAAAAAGTCTTCATGTACTTATATAGTCACTGAAGCAGTTCAATTCTGTATAACAGCTTATTGAGAAACAAACATTGGAGTTTGACTCTGTCCAAAAAACAAACCAAAGGCGTTTCTTACTTGTACAGGACTATATTTACTTATATTTGAGGCACCAGCAGAGTCTGATAGCTGAACAGGCCCCAATGAATTTCATCAGAAAGACCGTAAAGGGTAGTCTTTTACCACTGTCCCTTGGCAGTTGCTGCCACAAGCTTTGTGCGTCTCTCAGCATGTGGCCGTGGACTTTGGAATGTGTCGGGCTGCAAAATTTGGACAAGGTCAGCTCCTTGCTCTGGAAGGCTAACAAGTTTCGGGCAGATCAAACGGTGGCTTTCAATGAGTTGATGGCCCTCTAGGTGCAGTCAATGTTTGTTTTGCGGTGCATCCTCGGTATCAGAATGTGGATTCACACCACTGATTGTTATCACTCAGTCTTCCAAATGGAAATAATTGGAATAAGGATGGCAGGTGTGAAAAGGATTCAGCTTAATTTTCTGGTCAAATTACTGCCAACACCTCACTATTTGGATTGTGTGTGTAGAATCACCATTTACGCACTAGACCAACGTGAAAGATACATGTGACACTATATTCCAAAGAAAAACATGCATTGAAAGACAAGGAGAAACATGGTGTAGTCAAAAAGCCCCTTGCTCATTTGCATTATCAACTCGGGCTTTTTCTGTATAATTTTTACATTGTGAAACACTCTTAGTCAGTGCCATTTTCCCTCATTTTGCTCCTTCACCTTTCCTCTGTCACTCACTGTTGAATAAGTTTAGCTAAGAGGGAGGAAAATCTTTGAACTCCTTACTGTTAGCAGTCTCCAAAGGTTTTGTGAACTTGAATCAACAGTGTGATGAACATCACATAATAATAGGCTTAGATTCTCTCAATTTCCAAAAGAATGTGGTTTTAAAAACTGTACCCCCTAATTCTAAGCCTCCTCACTGTGTCCTGATTTAGATGAGGAAAGCAAAGGCCAGGTGGATTGCACATATTAGCACAGAACTCATCATGTATGGTGTTTGGTTGTTTATGCTTTATTGTGTTAAAGAAATTGTTGATCTCCATTTTGAAGTTGCCTAACATCTCCAACCATCCACTCAGCTTTAAATAAGTAAAGAGGGGACATCCTAGTTTCAGTGCTAATTGGCCCAGTTATGATTTTAACATCATGCGCCCTTCACTTAGATCTCTCCACTGAAAAACAATCATTCATTTTTAGCCTCTTGTATCATGGAATTGGAAGGTCAGTGTCAGTTTAGATGGAAAATTGCTGAAGAATAGAAGACAATGAGCCATGATATATAGTTACTATTCTGAATGGAGGTTGGTAGTCAGTAGTGCTTCCCCAGGGGTCAGTGCTCAGGGTACTGCTTTCTTGATATTTGTGTATAAATAAAGTGACTTTGATGTTGCAATGCAGAGTAATATTTCAAATTTGGAGGACTGGGAAAGAGTAAAAGTGATAGAAATCGACTATAACAGGAATGTCCGTGAAAAACAGAACCTGGGTTTGGTTTGCTAAGATCTTTAAAGGTGACGCTAAATATTAAATGAGTCCAGAGCATAAGGGATCTTGGGCTTCATAAATGTAAGTATTGGATCCAAAAGTGAGGAAGTTGTTCTGATCATACAAGCTAGGAATAGAAGTAGGCCCCTTTAGCTTACACCACCATTAAGTAAGATGATTGCTGATGTATTTCAAATTCCACATTCCCGTTTACCCCAAATAAAATTGGATTCACCTGTCTAACAAGAATCCATCTACAACTCCTTTGAAATATTTAAATAACCATCCTGCAGCTCCTCAAAATTTGACAGTTATTCTGTTTACGTAATATTTTATTCTTTGACAAAGAATTGTACAGTCAGACAACATGGAAACTGACCTTTTGGCCCAACTAGTTCATGCCATCCAAATTTCTCAAACAAAATTAGTCCCATTTGTCCGTGTTTGCCCCATATCCTTCTAAAACTTAGCTATTCATACAGCTGTCCAAATGTCTTTAAATGTTGTAATTGTATTTATGTCTACCACTTCCCCATGATGTTTATTCCACCTACTAACTATCCTTTGTGCGAAAAAGCTTCCCCTCCGGTCCTTTTAAAATCTTCTTCCTCTCACTTCAAAAATATGCCCTCTAATTTTGAACACCCCTCTCTTAGGGAAAAGACCTTTGCTATTCACCTCATCTGTGCCCCTCATTATTTTATAACTCTCTACAAGATCACCCCTCAACTTCGTATCTTCCCTCCTCTACACAATCTAAGTCATTGATACAAATTGTAAAAATCTAAAGTCCCAGCACAGACTCCTGTTGGACTGCATTCATCAGAGCCTGCCTATTTGTGTATTCTGAGCTTGTTTTCTGCCAGCCAGCTAATCTTTAATGCATATCAAAATGAGCTTCTACTTTGCACAATAATGTTTCATATAGAAGCTTGTCAAATGGCTTTTCAATTCAAGTTCATTGCCTCCTACAGGCTTCAGTTTATCTCCAACACATGATATTCCTTAAAGAACTTCAATAATTTAGTTAAATGTGATTTTCTTTTCACCAATGTTGGCTTTTCCAGTTAGCCTTAAGGTTTTTGCAGTGTCCAGTGCTAACCTCCCCAGTAATCAATTCTGACACCTTCCCCATAACAGACATCATACTAACGAGTCTATTGTTTGTTGTTTTCCATTTCCATCCTTTCTTGAATAAAGGATTATATTTGCTACTTTGCAGGCTGATGATACCTTTCTGGAATCCAGTGAACTTTTGAAAAATAGCACCAATGCAATATCTTCCTCATTAACCATCTCTTTTAAAACCTAAGGATGAAGTGAATAAGGACCCAGAGAGTTGTCAGCTTTCAGTTGCAACAGTATTACTTCGCCAGTGATTTGTAATTTCACCAAATTCCATTTTTGCCTTTATCTTCCTGATGTATGGCTATCATTGTGATGTTTTTTGCATCCACTGCAATGAAGATAGGTAAAATATGTGTACATTTCATAGCTTTTTCCTTACTATCTAATTAACTCCCCAGTCTCTATCTTGAGAGGACCATCGAGAGGACCCTTTTCTGATGAAGGGTCTAGGCCTGAAACGTCAGCTTTTGTGCTCCTAAGATGCTGCTTGACCTGCTGCATTCATCCAGCTCCGGACTTCGTTATCTCGGATTCTCCAGCATCTGCAGTTCCCATTATCTCTGAGGACCACCACTCCCTTGACTTTTGTTTTCCCTTGAAATACCTGTTGAAGCTCTGCTGTCTGTTTCTGTTAGAGAAAACACAACACTATATCCTGCATGACAACAGCATCCCTATGCCTCCACTTCTCACCTTCAAACAACCACCAAACCTCAAACAGACCATTGTTCACAACAACCTACTGAGCCTTCAGGAACACAGCGACCACAGCACCACACGACCTGGCCGTGTCAACCTTTACAAGACATGCCACATTATTGACATGGATACTATCATCACTTGCGGGAACACCACCACCATGTACACAGTAGGTGCTCGTGAGATTTGGCCAATGTTGTCTACCTCTTAGGCTGCAGGAAAGGATGCCCGAGGCATGGTATATCAGAGAGACCATGCAGACGCTCTGACAGTGGATGAATGGATACTGCGCAACAATCACCAGGCAGGAGTATTCCCTCCCAATCGGGGAACACTTCAGTGATCAAGGACATTCAGCCTCCGATCTTTCATTCGTGCCCTCCAAGGTGGCTTTTGAGATGTACAATAACACAGAATTGCCGAGCAGAAACTGATAGCCAAGTTCCCATGAAGATGGCCTCAATGGGTTCATGTCATGCTATATGTGACCTCACCACATGTGTTTGTAAAATCATCTTCACTGTTCTGATTTGACACAATCTCTTTGTTAATTAATGATCTCTGTACCTTAATGAGTCGATACAGTTTTGGATTACTTGTTAATCTTGTTAGATCCTTGTCATGCAACTTTTATACCCGTCAAGTTATTACGGCACCATCTCTATTTTTTATTTTTTTGTAATTATCTCTCTGCCTGTGTATTAATTGGATCACAGGTCACCACTTCACTTGCTTTTCAGCTGTTGACATTTTATTCACATTGTTTGACACTTTTGATCACTGGCAAAGACTTGTTATTCAGCCTGTCAACGCCACACTCATGTCATTTGTACTATTGTTTGATATTCTTAATTATCAGGAATTATCTTGCAGTGATCCCTCTGCCTATAAATTCTGTGCCAGTGTGCTTCCTTCCACTTCAATTGATGAAGGAGCTGCATTCTGAAAGCGTGTGATTTTAAATAAACCTGGCATATCGTGACTTCAACCTTTGTCCACCCCAAGTCCAGCATTGCCATTTACACATCATGTTTCTGTGTTTGGAGTTAGTTAGATTCCCTACTGTGTGGAAACAGGCCCTTCAGCCCAACAAGCCCAAACCGCCCCTTGGAGCATCCCACCCAGACCCATCCCTCAACAACCCACAAACCCCTGAACACTGCATGCAATTTGGCATGGCCGATTCAACTAGCCTGCACGTCTTTGGACTGTGGGAGGAAACCCACACAGACACAGGGAGAATGTGCAAACTTCACACAGACAGTCGTCCGAGGCTGGAATTAAACCCGGGTCCCTGGTGCTGTGAGGCTGTAGTGCTAACCACTGAGCCACCGTGCCGCTCCTCTCATACACTGATTTCTTTCTCCTTATCAAATTTCTAGTTATTCCTTGCTGTAATCTCTCCAGTCATTTGACTTTTGCTCATCTTCATCCAAGTACATGTTTTTCCTTCTCCTGACTTAAATTAAGCTTGGATGGTGGATTATCCTTTTATAATTTTTCTTTATAGTGGGGACATTCTTACCTTGAATATTCTGAAATATTCCCTTCAATATTTGCCACCAGTTCTGTCTTGACCTACCCCATGGCCTAGTATCCTAAATGTTATTGCTGACTCTGGGCTCCATCTCCACCTATTGTTTACCCCATTTCCGCCCTCCCCCTTCCCCCCCACCACCACCACTCATGCCATGTTCAGCATATTTTCCAATTTTTTCGCAGCTAAAGTCAGCTCTGAAGAAGGATCATTGAACTGAAATGTTTACTTGGCTTTCTCTTCACAGATACTGCCTGATGCTCCTGAGTTTTTCCAGCAATTTTGTTTTTATTTTTGGTTTCCAGCATCCACAGTTCTTTGGTTTGTTTTAGCCTGGTATCCTAGTTGATTTGAGCTACCTCAGTTTTCATGCCCACACAGTTACCCTTATTTAAGCTCAAACTGAGAGAAAGCTTTCGTTTGGCCAGAAGTACAATATTGTACCTAGTCTTCATGACCAAACTTGAGAAAAAATGTGAGGGAATTCACAAGAATAGCTGCAAAGCTGAGAGATTTTAGCTGCAAGTTTGGAGAAGTTGTGGTTGTTTTCCTGAGATGAAGCAAAGGAAATTGAGGAAACTTTTGATCAAGGTGTACAAGATTATGACATGCTTATATAAGATAGATGAAGAAAATGTGTTCCCATTACGCAGTATAAGCAAAAGAGGATACACATTTAAGGATTTGGCAAGAGATGCAGTTGAATGAGTACTTATTGAAATCAATATGCAGGGCACAGGGCTAGAGTGTGGAATGGGGCTGATGAGACTGGTCAGCATTCTGAAAAGTAGGCATGGATTCGATGGGCCAAATTACCTCCCAGTATATCTAAATGACTAGAAATTCCTTTGGTCGTTCATGGTCTAAGAGCAGTTAAAGAAACCAGAGAATGATTTAGACATGCATTTTCACCTTTCACCAAGTTATTCTCACTTATTATATTGGCATGTTAGACCATAAGCTGCCCCACTTTAAGCAATCCAGGAGAGACAATCACATGAGCACCATGTATTATAAAGTAATTGAAGTGTCTGTGACATCACATGCTTTTGATTTGATAAAAACTGCTTGTCTGAACAAATGATCAAGCAGCAGCACAAGTGTCAGACTGTTAAGAACACAGGAAACCTCAGACTCACAAAAAGTTCATGTTCATGCTTTGTGCGAGAGTTTGATTTGATGACAGATATAATGAGAATGAGTGTTAGTGAATATTTCAACTGGTTTATTTTAATGGCGACAATTAAATCAAGAATTTCCCAGCCAGTGTTGAAAATATATTCCCTTCCTGTGCCATCCTTATTATCCTTTAGCTCTAAAGACAGTATCTTCCCTGCTGCAACTACTTGCAGAGTTTGGGCTTAAAAGAGGAAGAATACCAGGAAACTAGTAGTCACAGCATCCTCTTGTGAAAACAGAAGTTATTAATATTGACATTCTGATATTTGCTTAACACTGGTTGATCATTCAGTCAGTTAGATCCTGGATGGATGCTTCTAGCAGCCAGTGGTACCGTTTTCTGTTTGCTTCTCAATACACATTGTTTGCACTGTTCCTGTAGAGTGAGGTCATTTGGCCCATCAAGTCCACAGATGTTGACATTGTTGACCAATGACCCTGAGGTCACACTGTCATGGTTTCTGAATTACAGCTCACGTGCCATACTGTTGATCTAGTTGTATATTTGCTGTAAAATGTCACGCTATTCTCATATTGCAGCAGATCTTTAATATTAAATAATTATTCGATGACTTGAATATTATTTATCATAACAAATAAGCGTATCTCGTCACTGCTGCATCAATTATCATTGGGAGCATGTCTCAAATACCTCTCTCCACCCGCCTCACCGTAGAAAAATTCTCCAGCTGCTACCAGCAGCTGTTCCACTTTGTTAACTGGCGCTAGCTATCCAAGCACGAACAAGCATTAAGTTGCCATGAAGGATTTCCAACTCCCAGCTCCCTCTTGCTGTCCGGTCACATGGGCGGAGCTCAAAATACAGTCGGACTTTTGATGACTTTTTCCAGCCTGATTTTTTCAGACAGGCCATTAATTGGATACTTGGCTCTCATTCATGACTTTTGCTCATGTACTTACTCAAACTCTTTGATATTGGAAAGTCAAAACATCTTGAGAAATTCAATATGTTGAGCAGTATCTGTGGAGAGAAACAGCATTTGCATTTTGAGTCTGGTATGACTGTTCAGAATTGGAAGCGTTATATTGGATTAAAAACATTAACTTTCCTTCCCTCTCCACAGATGCTGCCAGATCTGCTGAATTTCTCAACACCTTTTGTTTTTTCTAATCCCAGTTCAACATGTGCACCATTCTGTTTTTGCGGGTAAACACTTGTTAGGAGGAGGTCAGATAAATACTTTAATTTAACGATGCCTGAATATAAGGGAAACAATTTTAACCAGACCTAATCCCTTCACTCTTAATGTTCAATAATGAACATGCTAAATAAAATCTGAAAGAACTGTGAGTGCTATAAACAGAACAACAACAAAAAAAACCAGCAAAAACAGAAGTTGCTGGAAAGCTTAACAAGTCTGGCAGCATCTGTGGAGAAAAATCAGAGTTAACACTTCAAGTCCGGTGACAGCTCCTCAGAAAAGTTCTGAGGAACTGTCACCAGACCTGAAGTGTTAACTCTGATTTTTCTTCACAGATGCTGCCACACCTACTGAGCTTTTCCAGCAACTTCTGTTTTTGTTGTTGTTAATGAATATGCTAGACATTTTTAATCACATTATTTAGATATGTTGTGACACACCTCTGGGGCTGATGGAACTTGAGTTTGGACTTGCCTGTGGAAGCAGAACCCTAGCTAAATCAATGACCTAGCAGGAAATTGCTAGACAAGGGCAGTGACCACTGCCAGGCCATTTTCAAGCACATTACTTGTGGTGGTATTTCTCATAAGTGATATGATGTACCCATCATACATTCACTGAATTTTTGGAAAGAACGAGTTGCATCTACATTGAATTTATGACTATTGAATATCTCTAAGAACCTCACAAATTAAGTACTTTTTATGATATAGTCACTAAGATAATGTAGGATGTGTGAGTGTCCATCTTCACACAACAACCTTCTGCAAACAGCAAAGTGATAATGACCAAATGCTAAGTGAGGCATTATTAGAAATGACTCTGCACATAACTAACCTGCTGTTGTTTGAAATTAGTGTTGTGGGATTATTTGCATTGACCCAAGTAGTTAGCAGTTATACCTTAGGTTTAATCTCTGATTTTCCAAAATCTGGCTTGAGTATATTCGAGGTCAACTAATTTTTTGATTGACAGTGCAGTCGAGAGTTATGGGGGTGCAGTGCTGGACAGGACAGGCAGAAAAGTGGATTTAAGGCTGTAGTCAGGTAGGGTATGATCTTACTTAATAGTGGGCCAGGCCCAAGGAGCTGAATGGCTTTTTCCTACTCAAATGCAGCACTCCCTCTGCTCCGCCTAGGACAATCAATCTTGATTGTTCTGTATTTTTGCTGACATCCTGGAATTGGATTTGAACCCAGGTATTGTCACTCAGTGTGAAGAGTGCAACCAACCAAGCCACAACTGAACCTGTCTGCAATTCGAGAAAGCAATATTTGCAACCTACTGAGAGATGTGCATCTCTGTTTTAACATAACGCCATTTCAGGGTTGAGTCATGAGTAAAACCTGAAGGATATTGAATAAAGAAAGGTGACATTAATCATTTATAGTTTCGTTGAACCTTTGTGTTTTCATATCATATTCTTTTCCAAATTCAATTATTGCTGCTGTGCCCACCAAAGTTTGATACAGTTTGAAAACAGGCATTTGTGCCCAGTTATTTTGAGTTTTCTTAGACTGTGCTATTTAGATGCATAAAACATTTCTTTCCATTTTCACTTTTTGTACAGATAACCTAGAAAGGATAGGAGTATTGTTCTTCCTGTTAATGTTTTGTGTTGCTGTCAGAGTATTTTAGATTTTTATCCAGTTTGTGAGGAATAACTCTTTCTTTTGAATCTCTGCCTTTAGCAGTAGTGCTATTAGTTTCTTTGGATTGAAAGTAACTGTGAATATATGATGTGAGTAGGATAAGTCACATGACTTGAGAATGTGAAATCTCTTAATGGAAAATCTTCCCTGTGGGATTGTCTGACCTATCATGTAGAAAGGATAACCTCAACTGAAAGATGAGGGCCACTATACTAGTGCAGCAACTTATCTTTTCTCAGACTAATCTCACCATCAATTTCAAATCCACACATTACTGAACTGATATCTTTGTTTTGCCCAGTCATTGGTAGTTGTAACACCATGATAATCTGATTTACAGGGGTTCACTGTTTAGTATAGTTGCATCTAATGAGATAAAAAATGCTCCTTTGCCTGACTTCCAATCTTTATCTCACATTTGTCAGCTATATAAACAACTGCTGAGCCCCCTAATATAAAAGGATTTTGATTTATTTACAACTTGTCGTTAATTGCACAGCTAACTTTTTTAAACTAGATGAGATTAGGTTGATAATTGCAGTTAAACGCTACCCAATGTTGTTCTTCCATTGTTTCAACCATCCAGTGAGAAGTTGCCTTCTTCACCCCCTATTCTCTCCCCCACTAGTTGGAATGTAGTTTCCATCACCAATAAGAAGCAGTAATGTTCTTTTTTTAAAACAACCTGCAATGTTCATGCTGTCTGTTCATACAGAACAAAGTTATCAAATGTGACAACAAAAGCTTATAAAGTCAGCAATGAATAATTTAAGGTCAGATGAATATTCAAGTCGGCACATATCTCTTGTATGCAGTGATAGCTGTTGTGGTTAGTTTGTCAACACTTGAGCTGCTGTGAGATTACCAGCTACCACGGCATTAGCTGTTTCAGAACTGTCCTGAAGTGAAGGTCGATACCTTCAGAAGAGATGAACAAATTAGAAACACAGCAAGATAATTAACAAAGCCTCATGATAAATTTGCAAATTCGTAATGAATGTGAGGTAGAAGAGAACCGTCATCAGTACTTTAGGATGGAGTCAATGAATTCTTCACACACAGCTTTTTATAACCCAGCCTTTTTCATCAGAGAACAAGATTATTTCTGCTTTTATTTGCAGCCTTGTTAACCTGGAAGGTAACAGTTGGTTATGCAATGTAAAATATTCCTCAATCAGACATTTTATAAGTCAGAAATCTGCTTATTTTGCAAAATTCAATGCCTACAGTAATACAGCAGGAGATAAACGTTGTAAGAGTTTGCACCATTTTTATACACTAGTATGTTCAATCTCAACATTTGATTACTGCCTTCTGTAATTGTTGGATTCTCCCTTCTCCCCAAGTGAATTACCCATCCACATACTGTCCTCCTGACCAATAGGACAGCCAACTCAGTCCAAATCTGATCAGACCCCCCCACCCCACCACCACCATCACAACTTGGGACACAGTTCGGTAGGTAATGGGGCAGGGAGAATGAAGTGCTTCACGGTTTCTGTTCTTCCGTCTTAGCTTGAATTACATCACCACTACCATCCACATTGCAATGATGAGCTGGAAGGTCAGGTCATTCATACCATATAACAATTTCACCTTCAAGGAATAATTTGCTGCAGAAAAAGCCCAAGTGATTGCTAATGTTGTCCATGTAATAATAGCACAAAAGTTTCTGTGACCTTTGACGGTGCCATTTTTCAACAAGTGGAAGCAGGTTCACTTGAAATTAAGCAGTTCGTTTGAACTATAATGTTTTAAGTGCACCATCAGGCAAGTACTGTCAAAATTAAATGATTTAAGTTATCGTCAAATTGTATTAACTTAGATTGTCTGTGCCTGTAACTAGCTATGTTTAATGTATTGCATAGGAAAGCCAGTCAACTGCAGCTCAGGTCTTTGGTCTCATTGATCAAAGCAACATAGAAGGACAGTCAGCTGGAATGAAAATAATATAATTAACAGTATTCTCTTGAATTGCCTGCATTATGGACATCTGCAAAATTCTGAAAAACTAGCAACAATGCTGCTGTTTATCTCTACAGGTGATCGAGTTCGATGATGGATCTGGGTCTGTTCTCAGAATACAGCCATTACGAACGCCACGAGATGAGGCTATTTATGAATGTGTAGCCTCCAACAGTGTTGGAGAAATAAGTGCCACCACCAGGCTTACAGTGTTACGTGGTATGTTTTCATCAGTGTAATAATTTAACACGGCATTGCAGTGCAATCTTAAGTTAGTCTTTCATTTGCAGCTGTGAAGGTAAGCAGTAAAATTTGTTGTCCGTTTGATGTGCCATGTTTCAGAGTAGATTTTGGAGTTTACAATACTGAAAGATAAGTGTATAGGAAATGATTAGTATCAACATCTTCCACTGTATTATTACACAAACAGCACATTGCATTGGTTTGAGAGTTATTATGAGGGCACACCCCAGCAGATAATTACCGCTCAGTTAGAATATCAAAATATGGGCTTCTCTTTAAGGACAAGAAGCAAATATTTTGATGGAATTGTGCCTACTTTGGAATCTTCTAATGAATTATTCGTGTGTGACTTACAGCCCAATCATCAGTTTTTACTTCTCCACATGAGATGTGAAATAAAGATAAAATTGCTGTAAGTGCTTTCTTGACTCTATTGTGCTATGTTCCTTTGAGGATATTTGATCCACAGCAAGTCCTGAATTGTCTGTTCGACTATTAAACAAAGAGGTACTGTTGACGAAAGTGGAGAGTAGCATTCTGGGCAATGAACTGAGCATCATTTCATTATCTTAAAGTTAAACAGCTCATAATACTGATCAAGAACACAGCGGCATTCCTTGTCATTGTCTAATACTGTGTGACCATGATTAGCATGTTCATTAAAAATACCATTTTATTATTACCCCTTCTTGAGGATAAACATTGCACTCCTGCTGTGAAAGCTTTGCTGAGCAGTTTATGTGATGAACTCAAATCCATTCAGATGTCTCTGTAGGAATGTTAGGGAACAAAGAACCAGCTGGTCACAAAATGCTGACAGAATCCTATGAAAGAACAAAATCAAAGGATAGCTGATGAAAATGAAATGCATGCTTCTATGAAGTAAAAAGCGAGATGAATATCCCAGATAGTGAATTGAGTTTCTGTTGTATGAAGTACTCTGTTCTTGATTGTTGTCTGACATTGGTTGTGAGCTAAAATACTGTTTAGCAATTCCTCGGTAGATGACCAGTTATGTTGTGAGATTATTTGGGACTTCTTATATATAGCTGAAATTGTGGGTTTGACCAACTTTTAGAAAAGGACCATGAGATGCAATACTAATTTAAAGTGTCTTAGCTATGCAGATGAACTGAAACAAGCACTTTTGCACCCTTCAAAGAGTGGTTCAATTTTCTAGAAAGCAATAAAAGAATTTGCGTGTATTTACTTCAGTTATGAAAGACCAGGATCATGATTAGGAATTACAGCAGGACAAAGCATTATAATGTTAGGAAATTAATTTTTCTCCCAGAGAGTAGTACTACTGATATCAGAACAAGTTAGTGGTTTGTAAACTGAGTATCTACAAAGGGATAATGGGAACTGCAGATGCTGGAGAATCCAAGGTAATAAAATGTGAGGCTGGATGAACACAGCAGGCCAAGCAGCATCTCAGGAGCACAAAAGCTGACGTTTCGGGCCTAGACCGGTCTAGGCCCGAAACGTCAGCTTTTGTGCTCCTGAGATGCTGATTGGCCTGCTGTGTTCATCCAGCCTCACATTTTATTATCTACAAAGGGAGCTGAGCAGATTTGTAGCTTCTGAGGTTATACCCTACAAGAGTTAAGTACTTGTCGAATTTCAATCACCAATGGGAACTGGAGAATAATTCTCAGTTGATTTTTAAAAAGTTCTTATTTATTGTCTTCCCAAGAGGTTATGCATCATTTAGGCAGCAGTCTTCATCTTTTAATCTTTTAGTCATGATGCATTAGGCACCATGACTGTATGGGAGTGACTAGATGAAATAGATTTTTTTTTCTATCCAATATTTTCATATATTTGTGTAACATTGTATTTAGGAACAATTTAACTTTTAACATTTTTAATGAAGGGGCTGTTATGTTGGATGTAGCAACATAGAAAGTTGGAAGACTAGTAGGCTAGTTAGTACTTTGATCCTATTTTATCATTCAACAAGATGTTCATTGATATTCCAAGCGGGTGAGATCTGGACTAATAAAGACAGTCTGGACAGAGATGATGGCTAAGATCAATGCCCATGGGTAGCTCAGGAGAACCTGGTTTCCCTGTCGCAAGAGGCTGAATGATCTGCCCATCCTGCTGATGTCAGACATCAGGCAAAATGTGGCAACAAGCCTGAACGATACCTCCTGAGAGGTTGTACTGGAGGCTGTTCAGGAAAGAAGGGAGGTTTTTTTCTCTAGAAATAGCAACAAGAGACCATTCTGTGACAGAAATAGCCTGGGCAGAGGTGGTTGAAAATTGTAGTCATGAAGACAGCTTAAGATGGGTCCAATGCTGCAAGAAGATGAATGATCTGCTGTGCACTGCCATGGTATGTACCAATGTCTCCTCAATGCTTCCTGCTTCTGAGGCTGTGAAATGGCATTGTAAAGTTGCCAGTGCAGAGAGGACCGTTTCACAGGTGAATTGGTGACATGTTGCTCTATCGTATTTCAAGTGCAATGCACGTCTGTCACGTCATTGCAGTTACCATGGTCACTCAACTAGTACCACATTCGTATTGGTTCTTATGTATCTTTATAAAGCTGCAGCAGTGAAAATTTCCTTGAAATAGATTGTTGCGGACATGCCCTGCACACAACAAAGCAACCAGGAAACTCACCTGCTTTCTGAATTGAGTTGCAACAAACCATTGGACAGCATCCCATGGACAATGAGACCATGGCTGAGGAAAGAATTTCTGACCAAGATCTAATCAAGCTACATTTGGAATACACTTGCAATGACTGTATTTGACTGAGACATTGGGAACACATATCTGGCAAGTCAGTCCTTTGTGTTTAAGGGCACCGGCTTTCTCTGCAGAACAGCAAATAATTGTGCTCATAAACAAGATCCCGAATTAGTTCTCTTTATCCTTCTTTTCCTCCCCCCTTTTTGTTTCTCTTCTTTCTCTCTCTTTCTTTCTCTCTGTCTCTCGCTTTCTCACTTCTTGTCCCTCCGACTCCCTCTCTCTGTCTCTCTAACTTCCACTCTCCCCACTTCTCTCTCATTGCCCCTTGCTGTCTCGCTTAATCTCTCTCTCTTCTGCCCTCTCTCCTTCTTGCTGTTCCCTGTTCTTCCTCTACCTGCTCCCCCACCTGAACTTCTCTGTACCTCCTTTCATCTTCCTCACCCTTTCTCCTTCTCTCCCTCTTCGCTACTTTGAACACTTGTTATGTTCCATTTATCTACTCACTCTATTGCCCATTTTTTACCTAGAGTTGCATATCTATTTCCTGTTCTGCTTGCACTAAAAATGGTAATGTCATGTTGTATTTTGGGCAGGGAATATATACTGCCTTATTTCAAGATACAGGTATGTGCAAAATAATGAAAGGATTATTTGATTTTATTTGAAAGCTGTTTTACTGATGCTATTGAAATTAGGAAATTGTTGTAAAGGAATGGAAAAAGCCAAAATGATTTATCTTCCTTTTTAAAGAAAATTGAGAATTAAATTACACTTCAAACGAAGGCCAGCGCCTGAGGGGACAAAAGGACAATGATTCATTGCACTTGATATAATGATAAATATCACTGCATTTAAGGAAATCAATATGTCAAGAGAGAATGGAGAAAGGCATTGACTTCAGAGTCAGTTTCTGCCAGAAGTCAGGGAAACTGTTGCTGTGGGAAAATGGAGACAGTGTTCAGGCAACCTATCTTGGCACATAACTGCAGGTGTGCATTCCCATTCAGCTGAGTGTTGCTGAGAGATACAATTGAAGCTGTGTATTTAAGAGTGAAATAGGGAGTCTGACCGTTCTGTAGAAATTGTTACAGTTTGGCAAAAATGCTGCAGCTGTACAAAACTCTGGTGCGGCTGCACTTGGAGTGTTGTGTACAGTTCTGGTCACCACATTATAAGAAGGATGTGGAAGCTTTGGAAAGGGTGCAGAGGAGATTTATTAGGATGTTGCCTGGTATGGAGGGAAGGTCTAACGAGGAAAGGCTGAGGGGCTTGAGACTGTTTTCGTTAGAGAGAAGAAGGTTGAGAGGTGACTGAATTGAGACATAGCAGATAATCAGAGGGTGAGATAGGGTGGATAGGGAGAGCCTTTTTCCTAGGATGGTGACGGCAAGCACGAGGGGGCATAGCTTTAAATTGAGGGGTGAAAGGTATAGGACAGATGTCAGAGGTAGTTTCTTTACTCAGAGAGTAGTAAGGGAATGGAACGCTTTGACTGCAACGGTAGTAGATTCGCCAACTTTAGGTACATTTTAGTCATCATGGGATAAGCATGTGGACGTACATGGAATAGTGTAGGTTAGATGGGCTTGAGATTGGTATGACAGGTCGGCACAACATCGAGGGCCGAAGGGCCTGTACTGTGCTGTAATGTTCTATGTTCTATGATGCTACAACTACCACTGCCCCCTTCTTTCTTCCTCCAAAGACTTGCAGATGAAGCTGATTTTATTTAGTGGTTTAGAAATTTTCTAAACAATCTCTCCAGAGATGTTATTATACACGTCTGGAGCAGATGGGACTTTAACTCACGCCTCCTGGATCAGCGGTAGGGACACTACCACTGCATCAGAAGAATTTGTTCTGGTGGTTTTAAATACTGAATTCACCACATGTGCTTTGGAAGAATGGGTGGTTTGTTGATGGGTGCAAAAAGAAAATGTTCAGTTGTATATTAGAGCACTTTTGGATATAAAAGAAATTTTAAAATATACTGAACCACCACTGGTAGAGGATAGCATTATGCTAATATCACTGAACTAACAATATCCAGGGAGCATGAGTTCAAATGCCACTGTTACAGATGTTGGGGTTTTAATTTGGTAGCCAAAAAAAAGTAGTGATCTGAATTTTATAACCTCTTTGGGTGAGTTGGTGAACAGTTGGATGGGAGGGGCTGAGGTTTGTCTGCCATGACCTTTCTCAGAGACTACCTGCCCATCCCTATACAATGTTATTAGCAGTGGGCAGGTGTCAGGAAGATAGTGGGCTAATGATCTATCTGTGGACCAATTCAGATCCTTAAAGGACTAATTAATGGTAAAGTAAGATAACAAAGTGTGTAGCTGGATGAACACAGCAGGCCAAGCAGCATCTCAGGAGCACAAAAGCTGACGTTTCGGGCCTAGACCCTTCATCAGAGAGGGGGATGGGGAAGAGGGTTCTGAAATAATTTTTTTTTATTTCAGCACCCTCTTCCCCATCCCCCTCTCTGATGAAGGGTCTCGGCCCGAAACGTCAGCTTTTGTGCTCCTGAGATGCTGCTTGGCCTGCTGTGTTCATCCAACTACACACTTTGTTATCTTGGATTCTCCGCCATCTGCAGTTCCCATTATCTCTGAATTAATGGTAAAGTAATAGCTTACTTACCCTGAAGATTAACCCTTGGCGTGGAAGATGCCTGTGCCAAATGTGCAATCAGGCAGCTCTCGTTACGTGTTTTAGTGAGAAGTCAAGGGTAAAAGAGTGTTTGACTTAAAGGCCCTTCATATCCATTGGAGGCACCATCCCAACCTGGTCCTTGGAAATTGACCCATTCCCATTGCCTTCGAATCCAGTGCGAGAATGATCATCATTAGAAACTGCACGCAGTACCAGCAGTGGCCACCACTGCTGCTGGTAATCTTGTGTACATATAGCTACCAGCTTTTCAATTGGCCAGCGGCTAGGTGAGGTGGAATATTTTCTCCCAGATGAGAAAGGAAGATCCACCTTTGAATCAATCAATAACCTGACAGCTGACACGTGGCTACAGGGTGAGCTGGTCAAACAGGGATGGGCATTCACTGAATTCAACAACATCAAAAAAAGAGGAATGTGTCATTTAGCTCTTTGAAGTTGCCCACTAACAGTGTTGTCATGGAAGATCATCCAATTCAGTACTCTTTACGGGTTGGTCTCAATGCACTTTGAACCCATTAGCCTTTTAATTTTTATACCAGCCTTCTCTTGACTCTGCAATTGATGGTCCTGCCTACAGCTGACCAGGCCTACACGTAGCTCCAGTGAGGACATACAACAAATTAAGTAACTGTCACCAGTCGTAATTTACAGCAAACCTTGTTTTATAACAGTTTTCAGTACTCACAGTGAACTTTCACTTGCATCTTTTAAAGAAACCACTTCAAGTATTTCCATAAAACTTGAAATAAACCCATTTCACAAATCCTTCAAGACGTAAATCCTCAGAGCAATATTAACTGTAAAGCATCTTTGTAAATCCTACCTGCTTCCTTCCACTGAATGATCTTTCTCTCCAATGCCTTGCAACCTGTACATTTTTAAAAATTTCTTTCAGGGATTTGAGGGTCATTGTTGCTCATCTTGAGTTGCATTAGAAGGGAAATGGTGCCCTCATGTCTAGCCACTGTAGACCAAGGTATGTCAGGGTACACACATTGCTCTTAGGGAAGAAGTTTCACACTTTGAATCCTGTGACAGTGAAGGAGCAGCTGTGTATGTCCAAAGTAAGCGGGTTTGAAGCTTGAAGAGGAGTCTGCAGGTGGTGATGCTCCTGTGCATCTGTTGTCCATCACCTTCTAGGTGGAGAGGTTATTAGTCTGGTATGTGCAGTTGAAGTGCCCTTGGTGAGTTGTTTCAGTGATCCTTGATAATGGTACACACTGCTGTTGATGATGGAGGGATTGAATGTTGAAGGGGGGGTGCTGATGCTTTATCTTGTATTGTGTCAGTCTTCTCAAGTGTTCTTCGAATCACATGCACCCAAGTAAATGGAATGCATTCCATCACACCTGACTTGTATCCAGTGATGGTAGAAAGGTTTTGAAGAGTCTCTCTCTCTCTCTCTCTCTCTCGAATGTATTGTCATGTTTGTATATGCAATATGCATTTCACCATTATCATCTCCAAACTATTGTTTGATCCTGCCCTGTCTCACTCATGTGCTGCCAAAATTTCCACTTTTCCTTTGTTACCTCAAACTAACCAGACTCACTCTTGGCTGGTCACCCACAATGTACCATCAATAACTTTGAGGTCATCCAAAACTCTGCAGCATTTTTTAATTTTCAGTGAGTCCCATCCACCTCCCACCCCTGTGCTCATTATCCTACCTTTCCTCTAAGCTAAACAATGCCTCACTTTTGTACTTCTAGTCCTTGTTTTCCCATCCCTCTGTGGTATTGCCCTTCCCTTACTTCATTGAAGGGCTGTGCGAGATTTCAAATGAGATATTGCTGCTCATCTAATCTCTGTCTCTGAGTATCCCTAGTTTGAACTGCTCCTCCATTAGTGGCTGTATCTTCAGCTATTCAGACCCTAGACTCTGGAAATGCTTGTCTCAATTTACCTTTTTTCTAAAAACCAAAAGAACTGCAGATGATGTAAATCAGGAACAGAAACAAAGTTGCTGGAAAAGCTCAGCAGGTCTGGCAGCATCTGTGGAGGAGAAAACAGAGTTAATGTTTCAAGTCCGGTGACTCTTCCTCAGAACTGGTGGTGGCTGGGAAAACATCAGTTTATATGCACAAAATAGGGAGGTGGGTGGAGTAGCGAGTACACAGTAAGATAGAGCCTAAAGAGAGAGAGAGTTGGAAAGACAAAGGGGTTGCTAACAATCAGGTTGGGAGGGTGAATAGTTGTTCATGGGGACTGTTGTGAGGAACAACAGGGTGTAGTGGCAGGCTATGTGGTAACAAAGCCTGGTGTGTGGGGTGTGGAGCGGGACATGGGAGAGTTTAGGCTGTAAAATTATTGAACTTAATATTGAGTCCGGAGGACTGTAGGGTGAAATGGTGTCTGATGATTTATCATCATCATCATAGGGATCATCAAATGCCATTTCCGCCACCTCCAGCAAGATGCCACCACCCAGACACATATTCCCCTCCCCTCCCTTGTCTGCCTTTTTCAGGGACCATTCCGTCCAGGACACCCTGGTCCACATTTCCATCACCCCCAACACCTCCCCACAGCCCTGTGGCACCTACTCCTGTAACCGGTGAAGGTGCAACACCTGCCGATTTACCTCCTCCCTCCCCAGTACCCAAGGGCACAAACATACCTTTCAGGTGAAGCAACACTTCACCTGCACTTCCAAGAATCTCGTCTACTGCATTCGCTGCTCACAGTGTTTTATCCTCTACATTGGGGAAAAGAAGCATTGACTTGGCGACCGCTTCGCAGATCATCTACGTTCTGATCGCAAAAAAGACCCTGAACTACCTATTGCCTGCCACTTCGAAGCACCACCCTGCTCTCTGGCCAACATCTCTGTCTCCAGCTTGCTATAGTATTCTGGTGAAGCCCAATGCAAGCTGGAGGAACAACACCTCATTTTCCACTTGGGGACCCTACAGCCCTCCGGACTCAGTACTGAGTTCAATAATTCTAGGGCCTAAACTCTCCCATGTCCCAGCCCCCCATCGAACACACCAGGCCTTGTTACCACATCGCTTGCCCCTACACACCTCCTGTTGTTAGTCACTAACAGTTCCCTTTTACAACTGCTCACCCTCCCAGCCTGATCGTTAGCAACTCCTTTGTCTGTCCAACTGTCTTTCTCTCTCTTTGGGCTCTATCCTACTGTTTACTCCCTACCCCACCCACCTCCCTATTTTCTGCATATAAACTGACGTTTTCCCAGCTACCATCAGTTCTGAGGGTCACCAGACCCGAAACATTAACTCTGTTTTCTCCTCCACAAATGCTGCCAGACCTGCTGAGCTTTTCCAACAACTCTGTTTTTGTTAAACTTTTTCTACCTCTTTTTCCTCCTGTAAGATGCTCTTTAAATCTTAGGCCTTTGACCAAGATTTTGATCAACACACCCGGAGTGAAATGATCATTTCTGAACAGGTTGGCAAAAGTTTCATTGTGTTCAATTTGTTCTGTGTAAGTTGGTATCAATTCTGCTATATGGTACATTTGGAGGAATTTGAGTCCGTCCTTCAGTAGGGTTGATGATCACTGCTTGTATGACCTGATCAGGGGAGTGGCATTACTGTTTGGGACAGCCTCTTTGGGAGAAGTAACAGGGTGATGCTGGCATTTAAACCTTTGGCACTAAGACCATTATGCAGCCTGTTGGAATCTTGCTGCGCTGAATGAAGCTATTTGACTTTTGTGCCTTTGCTGATTCTTTGAACTAGATATCCAATTTTGTCCCACATTATTGTTTTTCCTCATAGCCCCTTTGTCTCCCAGTAAATGTCTAGTTGTCTTTAGAAAGTTGCAATGGAATCTGACTCCATCAATTTTAGACAGTGTTCCAGGTCTTTACAGCCTTTGGAGAATTAGGAAGACTTGGTTCAAAAAAGAATTTCTCAACATGGATCCTTTCCTCTTATACAATTAGTATTTGAGTAAGGTGAATGGCTTATTCTGCGTGAGTAACAGGTTTCTGTAATAAAATCAAAAACTGAATGCAGCCAGTGCTGCTAGTGTGCTTAAAAATTGGAAGTAAACTTCGGAAGTGCAAGAATATTTCCTATTTACATGTCTGACCTTCACTACCTGATTTCAGATATTCGTTTAGATTAATTTAAAATTATAGAATTGAAGCAGTAGGTGAGCTTGAGAACCAAGTCACATTTTGAAACATCTGGAACCACCAGGGATCATGAACCTTCCGAGACTTTTGGTTTTGAGTACGTGACAATCAGCAAGCAAATCAAAACACTTGCTTGACAATTTTTCCTTTCCCGGTATGCACAATACAAGGATCATTGGATGTCTCATTCAATCAGTACATGTAATTTTCCACCAACAAAAGGGAAAGTGCCTTTTCTTTCACTTTGTAAATTACAGCTTTTCTTGTCTCCATCTTTATCTTGTGACAAATGTTATTCACTGTGCCAGTTCAACAAAGGCCACATTGAAGATAATAACAGCATGAGAACAGCAAAAAAGACATACTGATGTTTTAGATAGTATTCGCACTTTGCCTGACTCTGCTCATTAAAATAGATGTTCTGTGAGCACTTGTCGCATTTTTTAGGTTAACAGTCTAATGGTATTTGTCAGTGAAGAATATTTATTGAAGACTGTAAGTGACTTCAAATTAGTTTGCTTTTTATGTCCAGTTCTTGTCGTGAAGATTAATAGTGTCTGTTATCAAATAGCTGGAGGGACCAGTCTGATTTCATTAAAATGAATTTTAAAAGCTGCTCTGATTGCAAATTTAATTGTACAGGAAGTTACTGGCAGTGTAGAGTGAAGTGATTTACTTCTCAACTCAGGTAGGCAAAAATAAAGCTATTGAGTTTCAACTGTTTTGCCAATGGCAATTTTGATTACTTTAGGTCAGCAATAAACTACTAAGTACACAGTTAATGTTTTAGATATTCGGCAGGCCTAACTGACAAACAAGGAACAATCATCTAATCATGCCTATGCTGTATTAATCTTAGTGCCTACTCCTTCCGCTGACATTTTCCTGTTCTGTAATGGCATCATCTTAAAGTCTTCCACATGAGACATATGGACAAAATGTGAAATTGTCTTGATCCATAACTACACTTGAATAACCCAAAATAATCTGACCTGAAATAACAGTACTGAGGAAGATATTTGAGTTAATGAATGATAAAAAGTAAATAGTGTTGAATTATGTTTATTTGTCACTTGATCACCTTAATTAGATGGTGGGAAAACACGTTTCATGTACAGTGCCCATTGAACTAAACTTTACACAAGTTCAGTTTTTTTTGGCTTTATCTGACAAAAGGCTTTTTTGTGGTTTATTTTTCAATTTTGTATGGAACAGCTGATGCTATTTTTAAAACCTATGTTCCAACATCTTTTTCCTTGACTACTCAGAAGAACGCGAGTCACAGAATGGCTCATTAAGCTGCAGAGGTACCTAATTTGTATGATTGTTTTTCTATGTTTGCGTGTACCAGAGATATTTGTTTGTTACTTCTTTTGATAGCACACAATAATTTAGATCCACCTTTCAGTAGCCAATTCCTGTCTTGCAGCGCATGTGGTGACCATGATAATACTTTAAATAAGGAAGCAGAGTGAATAGCTGGTAAAAGGAAAATATGGTAAAGATTAACAGTGTCTCATTTTTTTTGTTTAGAAATGAAATGGTATTTTCTCAGGTGTAATATTACAATAAGTAGTGTAACTGATTCAAAATCAATTTCATTTTGAATTAAGTTGCTTTTGGCATAATAGCCTTGAAATTTGCAAACATTTATAAACCCAACTAGAAATTTCTATGGACCAATGAACAGTTTAAGGTTGAAGTGGGGAGTCAACAGTAAGTCACAACCTTTAGTAAGTTCATTAAGGTAGAACATTGTAAGAGATCATTCTTACACAATATAATTTCCTAATGCCTGCCTCACTCAGAGCCATTGAATGATTGCAGAACAGAAGAGAGCTGTTTGAACTTTTATTTCTGTGCTGGCTGTCTCAAAGAGCAACTGTGTTGGATCAACTTGCCTCCTTTATCCTTCTGACTCGACAAGTTCTTTTCTCCTTGGATAATAACTTATTCCTTCCTGAAAGCTGTGAATTGCCACACATTGAGGAAGTTCCCACAGCCAAACAACCATCTGCTCTTCCTTCTGATCCCCTTCCTCCCTTTCCTCACAAATCTCAACCTAAGAACCAACCCTTCCCCATTTACTTTAATACTTACCTTTGATAATCCACCTGCAGCCCATCACTTCCTCTGTGGCACTGCAGAGAGCAAGAGCTGCCAGCCTTTGATTGATCAGCAGCTCCAGTTGGACGTCGCTTCCGCCCCACTGTCTTGATTTCAGGACAAAGTACACCGCTCATCTTGCCATTTAGTTTTGGCACATGATTTGCAGATCTTTTATGGAAGAAGCAGTTTGGGTCTCTAACTGACTCTCCAAATGATAGGAGAGACCCTTGAAGCCTCAGAGATTCTGCGCTACTTTTTGTTCCATTTGTTGTGAAATATCAAAAGATGATCTATGTCAGGTGCTTGAAATTATTAAATTGTTTGGCAGGGTGTAGGTTCATGGTAAGAGGGCATAGAATTAGACCTGAATAATTCAGGGTTGATGTCCCTTTATCATCTCACATAAAGCCTGGTAGAAATCTGAAACTGCTTTCACTAAAAACAAAGCAACAACTATCTCAAGGGAAAGTGTTAAAATAGAGCATAATCGCTGTGCTGAGGATGATGCTAAAGGGTATGGAACCAACATGAGTAAGTGGAACTGAGATATAGACCAGCAATGATTTCATTACATGATAGAACAGGACTGAGGGATTGAATAGCTTCTGATAGGTTTTGTATCCACAGCTTTAATACCGACATAAAAAGAAGCCGTTCTTATTTTGGTTGAAAACACTTAGTGTATGATCAGTGTTAACCATTGCAACGTGTAGTTGGCCATGAAGGATATCAAAGCTGGTGCAATGTTGCAGGCCACTTATGCACTATTGTGTATAATACTGCGAAGTGGAACTACGAACAGGTTACAAAATTGAATTCATTCCTGCGTTTAGCTATTAAGGAATCTATGATATTTGTGAGAAATAAGGAGCAACAAGGAGACAAGTATTAGCTCTGCCATCATCTTAGAAGACAGTGTATTATAAACTGATAGAATCAATAAACACAGAAAACAAAACCTTTGTGGAGTGTATTAGCCAGTTTTCTGATTGAAAGATATACATTTTTAATTGTGAATTATTTAGTATTTTTTCATGCGTGCAAAGCTAGCTGTGGTTATCGTAAAACTCGTTAGTCAGCTCTCAAAGTGCTGCAGAAAAGATTCATGTTACAGAATGTGAATTTAATTTTAGTACCACCGATGGAAAAGTATAATAAGCTAGAAATAGATCCATCACCAAAGGCATCACTCTGGTTTCCAAACTTCCTAACACCCTCGCATCTCTATCCACACCTCCTCCCCAAAAATACATTCTCCAAAAACAGTTTCATGTCCCACCAAAATCACAAATTGAGAGGGGAAACATGCAACAGATATTTGGAGGGTTTTCAAACTGGAAAAATATTTTTCAAGATTGTTGTGGTGATGACATAATGAAAATTGTTCCCCCAAATAACAGATTAGATATCGCACACTACTCACAGGTATCTGGAAGTGGATTACTAACATAGAGTATTAGTTCTGAAATGGGCAGTCATCAGGAAAGTGGAAATAAACTATTGGCGTAGTGAAGTCTTTCTCAATCATATTGGAATTTGGCACACCTGGAGTAACATGTGTAGTTTTGGCTTTGGAGAACAATAAAGACTCACCAGACTTGTTCCGGAAGATGGGGCTGTCGTATGGAGAGATATTGCACAAATGGAGCCTGTATTCTTTAAAGTTTTGAAGAATGAAAGGTGATCTCCTTGAACCCTAGAAAGCATTTTATGGGCTGGAGAAGGTAGATGCAGCTAAGATGTTTCCCCTGGTTTGGGACTTTAAAACCAAGGTGCACAGTTTAAAAATAAAGGGATGCTACTTGATTCCCAGATGAGGACAAATTATTTTATTTATAGGGTTGTGAATCTTTGGAATTCTGTATTGTAGAGGCACTGTGGAGGTTTAGTCTTTAAGTGTGTAGAGAGCGATTGATTTCTGATTATCAGTAGCATGCAGGGTTTGAGCGCTTAGTTGCGTGAGGGATTGATATGATCGATCGGCTATGTTCATATTGAAAAGCAGAGTTGTCTTGTTGGGCAGAATAGCATACCCTTGTTCCTATGCACAGTTTGTCAGGGAGCGCAATATTGATGTCACAATGAAGGAACAAGAATCAAGCAAATTTTGATTATGTTAGCTGAGGTTCAGTTGGTAATACCTTGCCTCTGAACTTTGAGAGCCCAGGTTCAAGTCCCATTCTAGGGCTTGAGTGGAAACAACATCAAAGCCACTTATACACTGACTCTTCCTTGTGGTATTGAAGGAGCACTGCACTGTTGGAGGTACTGTCTTTCAGATGAATTGTTGATCTGAATTCCCAAAGGGCTGTTCAGTTTGATATCCAAGGCCCATCACACCTTTTCAAAGAGCATGGGAGTTTTCCTCTGTATCCAAACCAGTAATTTGAACTCTCAAATAGTATCACCCAAAAAAAACAGATTATCTAGTCATTATCACATGGTCAACCACATTCATTGTTTAAAAAAAAATTGGTGGAATGTGGATGTTAGCTTATGATATTGACGTAAACAGATCAGAAAACATTATCATTATAGCAAAAGAAACAAACTGCTTGGGAGAATGTTAGCGTGCCTCACCAGTTAACTTGCAAAGGTTGTGAGTATCTCATGTCCCACTGTACAAGCTTACCATGTGTTTTTGCATTCTGAACTACAGTTCGTTTTTTTTGTATGCAAACGCATTGTAGGATGCAGCGGAAAGATTCAATTCCCGTCAGTGGGAAAGGAATTGATTCCCCACTGGCCATGTAAATGGAGTAATAGTGTAATTTAGTCCCAGGCGCTTCTGCCACAGAGATGCTTTGTCTGTAGTTCTGTTTACATTTTACCATGCAATTACTAGAATCATTTCTTCTGTTACTCGTATGTGGCACATTAGCTTGTCCTGTGCTGCAGTGCAAAGTTTGAACATGCTTTTGTATAAATGGATTTTGGTGCCTTTATCCTTGTTTTACCTTTTGCTTAAGCACAGCAGTTTTCTTGCTGCTGAGATGAAACTGAATAGTTGAGTTTGGTAATCACACAGGTTAAAGAGGTGGAATCCTTTAATAGAGAAAGCAATATGCATCTGATTAAATTGATCCAAGACAAAATGTGTTCCTCGGATGCCATTTCCTGATTTTCTAGTGGGATGAGCTGTCAAATGAAAAGCTCATGAAATTGAATGAGCATATAGAAAAAAAACCTGTTTAATTTGACTGAAATTTCAGTCTTTACAATGGGTTATCTCTAATGGTTGAAAAGAATGAGTTTGAAACTCCATAAAATTGACATGAAATGTTCCCGATCAAGTTCTTTAAGATTGTTGCTAACTACAAGTCAAAAACAAAAACCTGCATTATGCATCAAACATGAGTTCACATTGAAACAACAGTTTCACTAACAGATCATGAAGGGACAGGGATTTGAGGTTTAACAGTGGAAAGAACAGCTTATCTTTCACTCTGAGTAATAAATATAGATAGCTTGGGCTCAGCTGGCTGTGAGCTGTATCCGTTTCTTGACTTCTTTTTGATTGTGCTAAGGATTTGCACAAACCACAAAAAACATCAATTGAGGGCTCAGTGTTCTTGTTCAAGATTTAACCTAATGCTTCATATACTCTGATTATTTAGCGAGGAGTGAACTTGTCTTTCTTCTGTATGTGTGAGGCTTTACCTAATTGTACAATGTTAAAATCTAATTTGAGCTGCTGCATTATTTTAGGAGTGTGATATTTTTGTCACCTTGGGTTATTCACACTTAAATTATGGAAGATATTGTATTTGTTTTTTTCGTCCGTTTCTTTCTCACTCTCTCTCTGTCACTTACACACACACTTACACACACACACACACACACACTTACACACACACACACACACACACACACACACACACACACACACACACACACACACACACACACACACACACACACACACACACACACACACACACACACCCTCCACACACAGTTCATTCATTATATCCGCTACAGTCTATCGTCCTCCAGTCCAGAGGACTCTTTGCCAAGACAGCCATCAATACTGTGCCTTGATCGGCTGCCAGGTGCTGCGATTCAAGTCAGCAAGCTTTTGCACAGTAAGTGGACCATCTGGCTGAGAACTCGCAGAAAAAAATAATTCAACTGAGATCGCATAGATCAAGACACAGGCAACCATGGAACTTGCATTCTTGACCTTCACTGTTCGGAGTTAAGTGTTTGACCTTTGAGCTACCAAGGCAAAGACAAAGAGAGAACTAAAAGAAATGACGCTAATATATAGGAGAATTTTGTCAATATTAGTCACGCTTAAACTATTTTAAATCTTGTATAAAATGGGTCACAGAATTATCTGCAGTTTCAACAGAGTCTGTTTTAATTACAAAGCGATATTGATTACAATAGTATTATCAGTAGAAAATATGGTAGGACTCAGTTGAACCCAAACCAAATACTCTATTACATATTTTTCCTACAACAAACGCTTAGGGGCTAGATTACAGAGTTGACAATTAGCATTTGATGTGATGAAACTCGCTTTCTGTTGAAAAGAGAAAGTTGGCATTTGTCTACAAAGCCATTTGTATTAGTGTTATCAAACATCAGCTGGACAACATATACATTTCTTTCTTTCTGTTCCTTTGAAAGCTAAATATGCCAGAAAATGTTCACATCTCTGGTATTGGTGCATCACAGTTTATGTTTGAACAGGTTTCTCTGCAAGCTTCACAAATAGCGTTTTCTTCCAGAGACCGGAGGCACTGTTTTTGCGGCTGAGACTGAGGCACCGCAAAGTTGGAAACGGATGTGAGGGGTGTGGGGGGTGGGATATCTCAACCAATCGATGCCAAGTAGGATGCTGATTCTTACACTAGCATTCAACACCAGGACCGAGTAGGAGGGAAGGAAAGGAGTGCTGCTCGTCTCCTAATTGGAGCTCATTAAAGACGTTTATTGACATTTTCAGAGCTTGTCAATTGGTTCAATTTAACATTTTCTTAAGAATGGGCAGGTTATCTGTGACTACAGGAATGTATCGACTGGAGGCAGGCAGATACAGTTGGGGAGCTAATCAGGATTGCCTCAGGTTACTATTCGCTGATATATGAGGATTTTGGGCAAAGGGTGTTTGGGCACTTGGTGAAGGAGACTCCCTGGTTATGAAGAATGGTGAATTTGGTGCTGAAGTGCAGATCTGAGGAGGCAGTGGTCTAGTGGGATTATCATATTTAAGTCATCTGGACACTCAGTCTAATGTTCTGTGGACATGGGTTTAAATACTACCATGACAGATGGTGAAATTTGAATTCACTTAATGCATTTAAAAAAGCATTTTGCTGTCAATTATAGAATAAGCCCATCTGGTTCACTGATGTCCTCCAGGAGGGAAGAAATCTGCCTTCCTTACCTGTCCTGAACGATGTGTATCTCCAGATACAATGCAGTGTGATTGATACCTGACTGCCCTTTGAAATAATCTCGTAAGACATTTCAAGAACAATTAGGCACAGGCAACGGATGCTGTTATTAGCGGTGACACCTGCATCATACGAAGGAATGAAAACGACCTTAACTAAATGGTGTTTACATGCCCACGCAGGAGTAGAAGAGCTGGGTCTATAGTCAAAAGGACAGTTGGTCATCCAGCTGCTCAGGAAGGTAGGCTCCAGTTGGCAATTGGGAGGGTATGAGAAGTGACACATGAGTCATTGAGATCTACAGAACAGAAAAAGGCTCACTGTACCCATCCCCCTCAAACAAGCATTACCTATTTCTTCCCTATTTTCTAGCATTTGATCCGTACCCTTCTCTGCTTTGGTATCCTAAGTACACGTAGTTGGAGAAAGCAATTTGCACTGAATTGGGCAGGTTATCTCATGAGGAAAGGTTGGACAGGCTCAGTTTGAGAGGATATATGTATATATGTGTAGGATATATGTAGAAAGGACGTTTTGTCTTGAGAGAATCTAAAATTAGATATTACTGCTTGAAATATGAGGATCATTCCATTTAAAATGGAGAGAACCTTTCTCTTCTCATGTTGGAGATTGCCTGTATTCAGAACTGACTTCCTCAAAAGGTGGTGGAAACAGAGTCTTTGAATATTTTTAAGACAAATGTACATAGATCCTTGAGAAGTAAAGCATGAAAGATGATCAGTGTGGCGTTGCACGAAGATGAGGATGTAGACTAATAAGAACAGCCCTGATAGTGTGTAGCAAAACTGGATAAAGGGGTAAGTCTGTGTAATTTAGTCCTGCTCCTAATTCATATCCTGGACAAAACTAGAATCATGAAGATTTTTTGGCTGCTTTTCACATTCAAGTGCTTGAATGTGCCTTAAACCCGGAATCTGAGAGATTCTTGAATGAAGTGTGGTACCAACTGAGTTACATCTGACACACAAGTAGGGAGCAAAATTAATCTGGTGCTGAGGCTGATAAAAGATGGAGTGAGATTTAGCATGTCGGTAGCTATGGAAATTTTGCAAAAGGCTAAACATTTGCGGTTTTGAGTAAACAGCAGTATAAGGAAATGATCAGATATGGCTTTTTCTGGGATTTAAGTGTTTGAATCAATAAGGCCACATGAGATTGTATGATCTAGGGTAGGGGATGGCAATGAATATGGGAAGTGACTCGTGCAGTCACTGATCGTGAAACTGTTAACACTGTTGTTGGGAAAGAAAACATGAAAGCATCTCAGTGAGACAATTTCTGCCAGTTGGGTGGCTGGTGGAGAGTGACGATTATTTGAGTGAGAGGCAAAAGATGTGAAATAAGGTGAAATGCTCGAAAGGAGAGAGAGAGGGTAGGGGCAACAGATTTGGTGAAGAGAATCACCATGGTGTGAGAACGTGTCATCACCCTGCCACCTAGGTTTCTGCCAAATTCATGATACTGGTGTGCCAACCAGTTTATACAGGACGTATAAACTCAGGATGATGAGAGCCTGTGTAAGGAAAAGGATATGATTGTCTTAGTGCCAACAGCACCTTGGTTATCTGAATATGGTTATGCGCAACATCATATCTCATCATGGCACTTTATTTGCATCAGAGGATCTAAAAGGGAATGGTTATTCTCCAAGCTTTTAGTTAAATTCAAACAATACAAGCCAATGTTGATTGATTGAGCTGTTGTGTTGGAAAATATATCAGAGAACAGCTGTCCTCAGTGTTTTTGTTTCGTGTAAAATTATTAAAATGCTTGGGCATTTTCTTTTTGCTTACGGCAGACAAGGCCCTACATATAGCTTCTTAGCGCAGTTGAGCCACAGCCATTCTGACATTAACTTTGATTTTACTTCACAGATGTTGCCAGACCTGCTGAGCTTTTCCAGTAACTTCTGTTTTTGAGCCACATTGTGAGCCTTTCTGATGGTCTTATGAAGTTTGTTGGCATAACTTCTTTTCCTCGATGAGCTCATTAAAAAATCTGCTGAGGCCCCTTCTGCAGTTGACCACAAGCCTGCCTTCTTTGGTCATTATGCATGACAGAATTCCTGCAGCTTCAAGGGCTATAACAGTCGCCTGTGTAGGAACCTCATAAATACCATGCTTAATCAGTGTGCAAGTTTGATGCTGAAATAGGATACATTGGAGTTATCATATGGAATAGTGGCTGCCTCAGTCAGATCATGCTAGCTGTGTATCATATAAACTCAAACTGGCCTGAGGCCTTTTGTCCTGAAACATGCCCTGTCTATCTCACATTGGAAGCATAAGAGGTTCAAATATTTGACCAACAGATGATACCTGCAGTTTCATATTTCAGCTCTGCATTAGTGATACAAATGGTAGAGTGCTGTCAACAAGTTAAAAAAAAATGTTCCTATAGATGAGAAATGTGGTGTCTGAATAGTAGTGCCAGAGAGATACCACATACGTATGTGGTGACTGATAAATTGTATTGTGTTGTTTCAGTTGTTAGCAATGGGCAGAAGACTGATTATTCAACCAGCTGTTTCAAACCGAGAATATTGGATATCATTCACTGAACAATCTCATGTGTGCAGTGAATTGCTCTAACAACCAACTTAAGATCATCAGTTGTGATTGTAATTGGGCTCACTTATAGCCATCAGATGCAACACACAAGCATACACAGGTTCCTGTCCTTGGCGACCTGACATAACATGTCCAATATTGAGCCATTTTCTTTAAACAAAAGCACGGATGACACTGAGATAACAAGGTGTAGAGCTGGATGAACACAGCAGGCCAAGCAGCATCAGAGAAGCATTAAGGCTAACGTTTCAGGCCTAGACCCTTCTTCAGAAAGTGTCTAGGCCTGAAACGTCATCCTTTCTGCTCCTCTGATGCTGCTTGGCCTGCTGTGTTCATCCAGCTCTACGCGTTGTTCTCACAGATTCTCCAGCATCTGCAGTTCCGACTATCATGGATGACAACTGTTCGCTGGTGCATTCCCCTTGGCGGTGCCTTGAATAGTCAGAGTCAATTTGCTGTTTCTGAATTTAGATATAAGTTTGACAGATAACTGTTCCCTGCAGCATTATTCATGGCAGTGCCTTGGCCAGTCTGAGTTTCCTTGCATGCCAATCTACATCCTTTTTCTCGTAGTGTAATTTGTTCTGTTTTAAGTGTGGCTCTCGTATAACTGACCTGAGGAGTGCAAGGTGAAAGGCTTTTAACAGGAAGTCCTATTGTTTTGGCACTACCACCTCCTCTGTAGAGAGAAGTTATTTTCAAAGTTTCAGCAAATGTTTAAATGTTTGGGTAGATCTGCCAGATCAGGAACGAAGCTTACAAAACATCACTGACTGAATAATACAAGTTACAAATTTCTCACTTTTCCTCCCCTGCAAGTAAACTCAGAACAAGTTGTTCACAAGGCCTGATTTTGGCAAAGGTTAAATTTTCTTCAAGTACCAAGCTAATTGTGCAGCTAATTATGTGCATTTTAATTAGATGCAACCCTTCTAGGGTTTCTCACCAACAAAAAAAAGGGTAGATTATGTTCCTGGAGGTATTATGCGAGGATACAGGAATTTGCACCTGGTGGCCTTCAGCAAAGGGTTTGGCAGAGATGATGTAGAATGTAGAACATAGAACAATACAGCACAACAGGCCCTTCGATCCTCAATGTTGCGCCGACCTGTGAACTAATCTAAGCCCCCCCCCCCCCCCCCCAACACTATCCCATCATTATCCATATGCTTATCGAAGGACTGTTTAAATGCCCCTGATGTGGTTGCGTTAACTACATTAACAGACAGGGCGTTACCACTCTCTGAGTAAAGAACCTGCCTCTGACATCTGTCTTAAATCTACCACCCCTCAATTTGTAGCTATGCCCCCTTGTACAAGCTGAAGTCATCATCCTCAGAAAAAGACTCTCACTGTGTACCCTATCTAATCCTCTGGTCGTCTTGTACGCCTCTATTAAATCCCCTCTTAGCCTCCTTTTCTCCAAGGAGAACACAGCCAAATCCCTCAGCTTTTCTTCATAGGGCCTTCGCTTCAGACCAGGCAACATCCTGGTGAATCTCCCTTGCATCTTTTCCAATGCTTCCACATTCTTCCTGTAATAGGGCGACCAGAACTGCACGCAATATTCCAAATGATGCCGCACTAGTGTTTCATATAGTTGCAGCATAATGTAGAATGTATTTGTGCCTCATTCCTGTTTATAATAGCAAGGCTCGTTTAGTGCATGACAAAATTGCCTGCAGATCAATTTGTCAAATAAAGGTATTAAAGAAGTAGTATCTGTGTTAATTTGTACTTTCAGCAGTACTGTTGTTATTTTGCTGCCAACAACTGTCAAATTAAAAACACATACAACTGGAAATTAGACTCTTTAAATACGAGCATACAAATACTTAACATTAAATGGTTAATACCATTTAAAGCAATCTAAATGGATGCATTATGTTTTTATTTTCTATTATACAAAGGGTCTAATTCCAAAGCACTAGCCTCTGCCGTGATCACTATTTTGAGTCAGCAGTATGCAACTGCACATCACTGTTCAACAACACCATGACCTTGCTCCCTACAGTGCACAGAAACAGGAATGAGAAAACACCAGTTCTTTTCATGAGCTATGAACAATATATCTTGGAGGCAGGCCTCCTCCCCACCATGCTTTCGTTCTCTTAAGGGAAATAGTTCTGGGGCCCCAAAGCTAAATGATCCAAACTCTGAAATATTTACGTATCTTTACTTACTGTCTTAGTGCCCTGTACAGATAATATACATTTTTTTTCTGCTATTTCCCTTTTTCTCCAGTCCAGGTGGTACAAGCACCATTGTGCATAGGATGCATTCAGTTGTCTGGATTAACTTCATTTTCAACTCAATATTTAAGTTGGTTCCTCTTTTGAAGGAAATAATCAATTCAGCTGAAGCTGCTTTTGCTGTAAGTTTTTTTTTCTTTTTCCACCTATATTTCACTCAACAGGGGGAGAAAACAATTCTTCTCATCTCTAACACACGGTAAACAGATGCCACATGCATGCCTGTGTGTCTCAATAGAGATGATCTTCTTATCGTAATATTATGCATTAAATTTACAGCTTTTTCAGACAGCAATACCATTTGGCTTAAAATCAGTAAGGTTAGGAGCTGCTCAGTTAGGGCCAAAAATTGAGTTTGTGAATGCTTTTAGGCAACAGATTGAAGAATGAGAAATGAATTCTTCAGAAGTGTGTTGAATATGAATTATCCTGATGATTATTTTTGCATAAATTTACAAATTTCTGTGGATGCTCACAGTTCCAGTAATGCTTATTTATCGTTTGACTTGCATGACATTATAAAAATTAATACTTTTGGAAATCCTGTTAACAATGAGCCGATTGGCCATTTGTGGCACAGTGGTAGCCTCCCTACCCCTGGGCTGGGAGGCCTGAATTCAAATACCATGTGCTCCAGAGGTGTGTAATGACATTATCTTTGAACAGGTTGAATAGAAAAATTGGTTAAATTAAAAAGAAATATATTATTTGGGATGTGATGTTAAATGGAGTATTAATTGATCAACCCTAGTTAGCCTTGAGAAGGTGCAGTGTGCCCCTGTCTTAAACCTTCTAGCCTGTTTAATGAAGGTTCTCTCACCATGCAAAAATAGAGGGTTTCAGCACCTTGGGCCAGGTGCTGATCAAGTAATGATATTGTATATCCCAGTTAGGATGGTACAAGACTTGTAGGGAAATTTGGAAATGTGTGTTCCCATGCCCCTAATGCCCTGGCCCTTCTCATTGATGGAGATGGCAATTCAATAATCCTAGTCCTTTGAATTTGAGAGGCTATGTTATTATTCACAGTGCTACCAACTCCAGGCTTACTAAAATCCATCCAGTGGCCCTGCAGACGCCAACATTTCCCTCTCCCTCCCTCTCCCCTCCACTCCTCCATCATTACAGTTTATTTTCACCTTGCCAGCAACTGCATGCCCTTGAGATGGACTTCCCGAGCCAAGTTGTTCCATCCTGTTGCTCTACCATTTCCCACTTGCCTGATTGACTGATGGCTCCTCCCATTACTGCAAAAAAAACAGATTATAAACAGCGAAATACCGAACTAAAACTACAGAAACCCTTACCACCTTCACAGTGGTAGGATTCTCTAAATAGATTCCTGAATACTACTAATATTCAAAATGGAAACAATGCTTAGTCAAGTTTATGACCCTTCCAATTTTACTGACACTGTCATGTCCTGTTAATGTAAATAAAACTGCTTAACACAATTGTGTAAAAACGCCCTACCTGCCATTTTAAGGTCCGTTTTTTTTAAAAAATGGGCAAACACCTTTGAAGCAGAGTGCAAAATACTCCAATGCATATGAATCCGAATCTGTGTGAGGAAGAGATAAAATCAGGACCCATGAATGGAATTTGTTTAATTGCTTTTCCATTACTTGGTGCAACAACATCTAAAATTATGAAACAATCATTCAACGTGCAGTATCTTAGATTGGTTTAATTGTTTTGACACATGCCTGCTGACTGCTGAATTTCACATAAATTGTAGGACTTGGATTGAATGCAGGAATCTCATTATTCTCCTGTCATTTTCTCCTGCTCTTTCAGCACATTTCTCTCCATTGTTAAAATTACTACCCAGGCAAAAGTTATAATTTTAATGCAGGTGTTATGTTACACGGATCACCGGTCTCTCAAAATACCTCACCTGCTCTTATAAAATAGTGCCTTTCAGTTTTGAGAAGCCGTCTTTGATTTAGGAAATAAGCAAGCATGAATGGGATGATAGTGAGCCCATAATTGTTCTTCTTCAGACACTGCACAATCTACTCCATCTTGGATTCTATCAAATCCATTTAATCTCTTGAGGGAGCATCATTTGCAAATACTTGCTATTCCCCCACCGCAAAATTCCTTAATATTCATTTATCCTCACCTTGCTGTCCTTGGACCTTAGTCTGTTGCCTGACACAAAATATCTTCCTCTCTTGAGACTTTTTAATCTCAAACCTACTTACTGTCATTCTCGGCTCTCAGCCCGAGCCCATTACAGTTCAGGGAATTTCCACCAACTCCGATCCTCAGCATTTTGAAGGTTTAGATTATGCCTTGCCTAATATCCCACTCTTAAACCTATTCAACCTTAAGAGGGTGTTCGCCTATGAAAAAGCACTATTTATATAAATCTCCCTAGCAGAATGGAGTCAAAGCATACACGTTTTTACGGGCATTGAATCATTCACAAAATGTTTTTATTAGAAAGAGTTTAGTTGGTTGAATGAGTTGAAATGTGATCTTGAGATTTTCGGACATGAACTAGCAGCAGTTATAGTTTTTTTTAAATTCATCATAGGATATTGGCATTGCTGGCTAGGCCAGCATTTATTGCCCATGTGTTATTGTTCAGAATCAACCGTATTGCTGTGGCTGAAGAATTACCTGGAGGACAGACCAGGTAAGGATAACAGATTTCCTTCTCTGAAGGACATTAGTGAACTGGATGAGTTTTTGCAGCAATCGACAATAGTTACATGGTCATCATTGGATCAACTTTTTAAATTCCAGATTTATTGAATTCAAATGTCAGCATCTGCCACGATTGGGTTTGAACCCATGTCACAGGAATAGTAACCTAGGACTCTAGCCTAGTGACAATACCATTAGGCCGCTGCCTACCCATATTGTTATATTTGCGAAAGGTTATAATTGGATCGCATATTATCTTTGGATCTATCAGGAGAAATACAACCGGCAATGGGCAGTGGGAGAAATGTATGCTTCAGGTGGAGCAGGCAATATTCATTTCCATATGTTGATTATGAGTATGAGTGTGTAACAGCAGTGAGAGGCTTGAGGAGCAATTGAATGTGTGTATATTGAGGAAGAAGTTAATCAGTGTGGAAACACTGGCAGTATTATATTGGATATTCTGGATGTGGCTCCACAGAATTGGTGGATTTTGAAGAGCATGTAGAACTTCTGACTGAAACTACCGCAGTCTCCTAATAAAAGCAAGATGGTCTATCTCACAAAACAATACAATTTGACCCACTCAACATTGCACTGAATTATTTCAATCCACAAACAACAGTTGAGACCCTTTTCTTGCATTGGGTATGTTTCTGGAACCTAACCCGACATGGCGTCAATATTTAGAACTCCTCTTTCCATCAAGATGCAAGTTCTGCATTGCATTGCTATAGCTTTGGTTCCGCTACCTGTAAATGTGCCCTGATTTTAGTTGAGTCACTTCCTGGGAGCAAAGTATCTTGCAATGAGGCTTTCTTCTGGTGCTTGGAGCCCTGATGTTTTGTGGTGTTCTTGCCCGAGCCACTAAGGCTGACAAGCTTCTGATTACCATCAACCTAACTGATTGTCAAGCTAGTCCCCTGCAGGTTTGGTCACTTGGAGCAGTTGCTTCTGCTCAGAATCTATCCCACTAGACCTGGATGACTTCATTGGTGCCCGATCTGCATTTTAAAAAATGGATCCCACTCGCTACAGGAGACTTTGCTGCCATAGTTGTTGTCAGTCAGATTGGGCAGAAAAGCTGTCGTTAAATCTGCCAGCCCATTTTTGCTAAACATCCTTAGGCAGGCTATTTTCACCTGAATACAGAGGAGTTTAAAAATTCTTCCATCACTGTCTGCAGTTATTGCCCTGCACGAAGGGATAGTAGCACCACAGAATTGTAGTGTATAGGTGAAACAAAGTACATAGGATGAATTACATGAAAGCTTTTGTTTTTGTGTGGGATTTGTATCTCGAGAACAGAGGTTGAGCAACCTAACATATTATGGTTCTCTGGTAAATATTAATAGAATACTCCCATGACATGTTATTCAGACATACTGTCGGCTATGTCAACAGAATGCATAAGGTGTCTTGACTTGCCATCTTATTACATATAACATAGGCAAAGCAGCAGGTATCAAAAGTTTCAAATATTTTCACCTTAATAAAGTAGAGTGAATTTTCTGGATACACATTATGGCTCCCATAAATTGTGGTCTTGCAGCCACAGCATGTATTTGGAAAATTGATTATTGCTTGAATTAGTGAAATTTATATCATTTTGTTTGTTTGCGACTATTGTAGTTTCAGTCTACCCTTAGTTATTCAGTGCCTCTTGTCTTTATTAACTCAGGTGCCTGCCATAGCTCTGCATGTTTGCCACTGGATCCCAACCTTTCTCAGATTTGACCAATTTGCTCATGATCTCCCTATCCTGTCCCAACTGCCAGATGAACTGAATAGCGATTTTCACAAATTACCTCCTCTAACTCAGCCCAGCCGCTGCTGAATTCTTTTCTCTTCTCCTTAGCCTTACACATTGTGAAACACCTCTTGAATTTTGACTAGTTTGAAGGCTCGTATTGTTTTTCAACAAGCACAGAGTACTCTAGTTTAGTCTGAGGGCTGACATGTGTTGCAATGTTTAGGTGCTAAGACGAATCTCCATTTTGGCCTGTCACTTTAAAGCTATTATTTAGTTACTCACTGTGGAAGAGTGGTCTCAATAGGCATGTCCTGAGATTATTTCAAACCGAAATGATGAAAGATGCTCCCTAACGCTGGCAGCTGCTTGTAAAACTTTCATACCTATTGGTGTTTTGCAATGAAATGAAATAAGGAATTTATTTGCATACATCTAGATTAATGTTGGAGATCCAAAGGAGTTGCATGAGAAAACCAGCCAGATAAAATTTGATGTTTCCTGTTCCTCACACTTCACCCTGTTTGTCAATATTGCTTGTGTAACTGCAGCATTCATTTCCACAGATTGGAGTTACAGAATTATTTTTCTGCCACCAGATTAAAATTACAGTACAATGCAGAAGAAATCATTGTCAGTATTTTCAGTCCTCCATTCATCCTTATCAAAATTCACCAAGTGTTTCTGTACAGCAGGAATGTTCGTTTTCATGGCACTTGTTATGCCTTCTTTGTGTGTCACTGAGCAGTATTAAAATCTGGAACTGGGCAGTAAGAGAATTTGATATTAGAACGGGAATATGGTTTTGCTTTAATTGTTGCTTGGACCCCTTAAAGAACAAAGTGCAGTTGTCTCTGTTAGTAGTGCATCCTGATTTAGCACTGTGTTTCATATAACATAAGCTGCTGAAGCTCCCTCTCAAAAAGGCAAATTATACAGCATACTTTCACTGCAGCATATTTTAACTGGCTCACGAAGACGGTCTTGATCAGGGAGTTCAGTGTACTAGAAATAAATCATAAATTGCTTTCATACTTGTAGTTATGATCAACATTCATAAAAATCAAAATGAATATGTTGGACTGAGAATAATTTCAACCTGTAATTTTTTTTCTGGAGATGTTCTTTTCCTTTCGAGCATTTTATCAGAATCATCAACATTCTCCACTAGGTTCAGTTTGAAACCTGAGCGAGATCTTACCAAGAGTCATTTCATATAGCGAAATCGAGTTCAGTAATTTTTTTTACTGTTCATGCTCATTTCTTTTGATCCCAGTCGATCAAAAAATGCAGCTTTGTTGTGATTGTATTAACAAGACATTGTAAGAGTAGTCTGCCTCAGATGAAAGATCTGGTTCATTTTGCCATTGAAATGCTCAGTTTCTGGATGCAGTAAAGTGAAGTGAGAACAGTTGTTAGGTTTCTATTTCAATAACATCCCTGGGCCTACCCTAAGTTACCTGTGAGTTTTCACCTGGTGTACACCTCAAAGGTTTAGCACTGTGGCTGAACAAAGCAAGGTGTAGACGTTCACAGTTTCCTGTGTCACTGTGCTTCATCTGACTGGTGGACTTCCTGATGAAGCTGTGATGACAAGGAGCAATAACGTTATAGTCATATTCTTGGACCAGTAACACAGAAGACTGAACTATTGCTTTGGAGACACATGTTCAGTTCTCATCATAGTGAAGGGAGAATTTTAAATCAATCACAATTCATAAAGCTTGATCAAAAATTTGGTCTCAGCAATATCCCTCGCTCTACCATTGCCATCACACTAAGAATCCAGAAAAACATTCTAGGCACAGATGCACCTAAAAAATGAGGTGCTAACCTGGGGAAGCTTCGATGCAAAGCATATGCATATAAAACTGCAGAAGCAGAACAAAGTGATGAATCAACCGGCAGATTATATCTAAATTCTGCATTCCTGTCACATTCAATCTCATATGATGGGGAACAATTAGATAACTAAACTGAGAGGAAGAGGCTCAGTCAACATTTTCATCCCTAATGATTGACGAGTCTAGTACATCAGTACAAAAGACAAGACCAAAGTATTTGCAGCCATCTTCAGCCAGAAGTGTCATCTGAATGATTCTTCTTAACCTCCTCTGAAGGTCCCTGGTATCAGCGAAGCCAGTTTACACTCAACTCAAATCACTCCAGGTGATGCTGTGGAGTGGGCAAAGGTGATGGGCCCCAACAACATTTTGGTAACAGTAATGAAGACATGTTTCTGAATCTGCTGTGCCCTTACCCAAGCTATTCCATTTCTGTTGCAGCACTGGCATCTGTAAATTTGTTAGAGCATGGACGATCCAATCTGGTCAATTACTGTCCCATTACTCATCAAGAAAAATGTCAATGAGTCCAATCAGTAACCTGCTCAGTGACATTCATTTTGGGATCTGCCTGAGTCTATAGGCTCTTGATCTTGTTATAATGTTGAAACATGAACAATAGAGTAGAATTCAAGAGATAGCATGACAATAATTGTCTTTGGACACCTAGACACCATTTGATTATATGTGTCATTAATGAGCTCTGAGAAAGTTGAGGTCCGTAGGAATGGAGAAAACTCTAAACCCTATCTCCAGGTAGTCAAGGCCCAACAATCTTCAGCTGCTTAGTCAATGATCTTTCCTCTATCATAACAACAGAGGTGGAAATGTTCACTGATGATTGTGTAGCCTTCAGCGCTGATTGTAATTCAGACAGTGTTGACATCTATCCCTCGTGCAGCAAGATAGAATCGGAATAACGTTTGGACTTGGGCTGTTAAATGACGAGTAACGTTTGATTCGAAAACATTTGATGGCACAGTGGTTAGCACTGCTGTTCCACAGTGCCAAGGAGTTGGGTTCAATTGTAATCGCGTGTGACTGAATGTGTGGAGTTTGCACGTTCTCCCCGTGTCGAAATGGATTTCCGCTGGGGGCTCTGGTTTCCTCCCACAGTCCAAAGATGTGCAGGATTGGTGGATTGGCCATGCTAAATTGCCCTGTGGTGTGCAGGTTAGTTAGATTAGCCATGGTAAATGCAATATTATGGGGATTACAGGAGTTGTGGCTGAATGGAATATTCTTTAGTGGGTTGGTGAAGACTGGATGGGCTGAATGGCCTCTGCACTGTAAGGGTTCAATGATTCTGAAAGTGCAATAAATAACTTAATCATATCTTCTTAACATCAGCCTCCGAAGTAGATCCCTTCCACGTAAAAGGACGAGAGTAGCTTGGGAGCACCACCATTCCTTCCTTGCTTAAAAGCATGGAACTTCCTTTCAAACAGCAATGTGATCAAACTAGACAGCATGGACTGTAGCAGTTCAAAAGGAGGCTTGCAACCACCTTAAGGACAATTAGAGGTAGGCAATAATTGCAGTTCTGCTGCTGACAGTTCAACCCAGGAACATGTTGATCAAGAGAAGAGAAGCAATACCTGTGGGTGTCTCAGGTTCAGCCAAACTCGGAAAAACAGCCTGGAAACAGGTGGTGACCAAGCAAATTTATTGCCTTCCTGATTTCCAGGCTTTTTTTTTGTTTTTTGTGTCCCCTAATAACATCCAGAAACCATGATCTCTGCAACCAGGAGTACACTTGTAGGCCTCTCAACCAGTGCACCTATTGAGGCCTCAGGAGAAACTCTTACATGTTCAAAGGATGATATTGACTTAATATAACCTGAACCCTTCTTGATATAATGACTTCATTCACAACATTGATTTCCTTTCCTTGTGCGCTTGTGTCAATGGTGAACACATCAGAAGGACAACCAAATGAAAGAAATCAAACCTGGAGACTAGCCTGGTTTCCAGTTTGGAGATGACTTTGCTATTAAAGACCAGTATGACTTTTGAACTACTGTGTGCCCAGTTAGTGCTCACTACTGTCAGAATGGTTTCTTGCAAATTCTTATTGATTCCTGGCCTGTCATAGATCTGCTTTATATCTGAAACCTATCACTGATCATATGTAACAGCTTTCATTGGACCCCTCAAATGGAAGTTCTTGGAAGCATTTGGGTAAAAGTCCCTATCAAGGTTGTTTACATGTTATTTTGATGTTACAGAATTGAGGAAGGGATTCTTTACCCTTGAGCTCCTCCCACTCACCGTTGTTTGAACATCATGTATTGAGTGTTTAAGATATCAAACACCAGGCTGATTTTCCTCCGTTCTGCTGCAAAAGGAGACAACACACCCAGACATAGCCACAAACTCTCTCAGATATGCAGAGAGGCGCGCACATACAAATGGACTCACTTATACATGTATGCACAACCACGCGCATGGGGCACGTGCGCGCACGCACGCACACACCCTGCACCTGGGGAACCTGCTCACTGTGTAGAATCAAACATCTATCCTTCTAAGTACACACAGTTGTTCTGAGTGTTTTCCACATGTTGAGTAAAAAGAGCTGACCAAAAATAAAACCTCCAAGATGTGCAAAGATCTCGTTAGTAATTATTGACATTGTTCTTACAAGGGACCAAAGTGAGGTTGCAGCTTCAATCCTTGCACTTGCTTGTTGGTCATAGTTGTGTTGTAATGCTGGTATTTTGACACATTTTCATTAATGCAATCAGAATGATTACAGTATGACTATGAGTAGAAATGTTTATATTTTGACATGACCATCTCAGTAAATTGTAACAGGTGTAACAATGTAACAATATACCTGATGTGTTTTATGTCATTCTTCAGGTTTCCACGAAAGCTCGAAAGAGCAACTGCACTTCATTATTTTGTGAATTGCCATTTTTCAAGTCAGATTGGTGTGTGACATGGAGAGGAATGATCAGTCGGTGGTATTCCCAAAATCTTAGACAGTAGAGATCATGGATTTGGTAGGTATTACACAAAAACTTAGTAGAAGTAGGCCATTTGGTCCTTTGAGGCTGATCTACCATTTATTACAATCGTAGCTGATCATACAACTCAGAACTCTGTTCTCAATTTCCTGTCATGCTTTTTAATCCCTTTAGCCCTAAGAACTAACCACTTCTTGAAAATGTTCAATCATTTGACCGCTACTACTTTCTGTGACAGAGAATTCCATAGGCTCATTTCTGTCTGGGTGAAGAAATTTGTCCTCATCTCAGCCCTAAATGGCCTACCCTGTATCATCAGTATGTGTCCTGGACTTCTTGGCCATCAGGATTATCTTTCTTGCATTTATTGGCTAGTCTTGTTTGTGCCCTAATTATTCAGTGAATATAGTGTGAACCAATCCACCCTTACCATGCAGATCAGTTCAGCTATCCCAGGAATCAATCTGACAGCACTGTTGCTTGCACTCCCTCCATGGCCAGAACACACTCAAGTTGTGATCTCACCAAGGCCCTGTAGAATTGCAATAAGAAATCCGACTCATGTACCTGCATCCTCTTGCTATGAAGATCAACATATCATTCTTCATTGCCCACTACACTTACAGGCTTACTTTGTGTTTTAAAGAAGCCGTGGTGTGTGCTATCGCAAGTCAGATGCTGGATGCTGCACATTGCAAATGCCATAGTGGAAGAAGCCAATATTTAAGTTAGAACATAGAACATAGAACATTACAGCACAGTACAGGCCCTTTGGCCCTCGATGTTGTGCCGACCTGTCATACCAATCTCAAGCCCATCTAACCTACACTATTCCATGTACATCCATATGCTTATCCCATGACGACTTAAATGTACCTAAAGTTGGCGAATCTACTACCATTGCAGACAAAGCGTTCCATTCCCTTACTACTCTCTGAGTAAAGAAACTACCTCTGACATCTGTCCTATACCTTTCACCCCTCAATTTAAAGCTATGCCCCCTCATGCTTGCCGTCACCATTGTAGGAAAAAGGCTCTCCCTATCCACCCTATCTCACCCTCTGATTATTTTATATGTTTCAATTAAGTCACCTCTCAACCTTCTTCTCTCGAATGAAAACAGCCTCAAGTCCCTCAGCCTTTCCTTGTAAGACCTTTCCTCCATACCAGGCAACATCCTAGTAAATCTCCTCTGCACCCTTTCCAAAGCTTCCACATCCTTCTTATAATGCGGTGACCAGAACTGTACACAATACTCCAAGTGTGGCCGCACCAAAGTTTTGTACAGCTGCAGCATAACCTCTTGGTTCTGGAACTCGATCCCTCCATTAATAAAAGCTAAAACACTGTATGCCTTCTTAACAGCCCTGTCAACCGGGGTGGCAACTTTCAAGGATCTGTGTACATGGACACCGAGATCTCTCTGCGCATCTACACTACTAAGAATCTTACCATTAGCCCAGTACTTTGCCTTCCGGTTACTCCTACCAAAGTGCATCATCTCACACTTGTCCGCATTAAACTCCATTTGCCACCTCTCAGCCCAGCTCTGCAGCTTATCTATGTCTCCCTGCACCCTACAGCATCCTTTGTCACTATCCACAACTCTACCAACCTTAGTGTCGTCTGCAAATTTACTAACCCATCCTTCTACGCCCTCATCCAGGTCATTTATAAAAATGACAAGCAGCAGTGGACTCAACACCGACCCTTGCGGTACACCACTAGTAACTGCTCTCCAGAATGAACATTTGCCATCAACTACCACCCTCTGTCTTCTTTCAGCAAGCCAATTTCCGATCCAAACGGCTATATCTCCCACAATTCCATTTCTCCGCATTTTGTACAATAGCCTACTGTGGGGAACCTTATCGAACGCCTTGCTGAAATCCATATACACCACACCAACCAGTTTACTCTCATTTACCTGTTTGGTCACCTTCTCAAAGAACTCAATAAGGTTTGTGAGGCGCGACATTCCCTTCACAAAACCATCCTGACTATCCCTAATCAATTTATTCTTTTCTAGATGATTATAAATCCTATCCCTTATAACCTTTTCCAACACTTCACCAACAACTGAGGTAAGGCTCACTGGTCTATAATTACCAGGGTTGTCTCTACTCCCCTTCTTGAACAGGGGAACCACATTTGCTATCCTCCAGTTATCTGGCACTATTCCTGTAGACAATGACGAGTTAAAGATCAATGCCAAACGCTCAGTAATCTCCTCCCTGGCTTCCCAGAGGATCCTAGGATAAATCCCATCTGGCCCAGGGGACTTATCTATCTTCACCCTCTGAAGGATTTCTAATACCTCTTCCTTGTGAACTTCAATCCCACCTAGTCTAGTAGCCTGTATCTCAGTATTTTCCTCGCTAACATTGTCATTTTCTAGAGTGAATACTGTTGAAAAATATTCATTTAGCACTTACCCTATCTCATCTGACTCCACACACACCTTACCACTACTATCCTTGATTGGGCCTAATCTTACTTTCATCATTCTTTTATTCCTTAAATACCTATAGAAAGCCTTAGGGTTTACCCTGATCCTATCCGCCAACAACTTCTCATGTCTCCTCCTGGTTCTTCTGAGCTCTCTCTTTAGGTCTTTCCTGGCTACCTCGTAGCCCTCAAGTGCCCTAACTGAGCCTTCACATCTCATCCTAACATAAGCCGCCTGCTTCCTCTTGACCAGAGATTCCACCTCCTTCGTAAACCACGGCTCCCGCGCTCTGCAGCTTCCTCCCTGCCTGACAGGTACATACTTATCTGGGACACACAGGAGTTTTTCCTTGAATAAGCTCCACATTTCTAATGTGCCCATCCCCTGCAGTTTCCTTCCCCATCCTATGCTCCCTAAATCTTGCCTAATCTCATCATAATTGCCTTTCCCCCAGCTATAACTCTTGTCCAGTGGTACACACCTATCCCTTTCCATCACTCAAGTAAACATAACAGAATTGTGATCGCTATCACCAAAGTGCTCACCTACTTCCAAATCTAACACCTGGCCAGGCTCATTACCCAGTGCCAAATCTAATGTGGCTTCGCCCCTTGTTGGCCTATCTACATACTGTGTCAGGAAGCCCTCCTGCACACACTGGACAAAAACTGACCCATCTATAGTACTCAAGCTATAGTGTTCCCAGTCAATATTTGGAAAGTTGAAGTCCCCCATGACAACTACCCTGTCTCTCTCACTCCTATTGAGAATCATCTTTGCTATCCTTTCCTCTACATCTCTGGAACTATTCGGAGGCCTATAGAAAACTCCCAACAGGGTGACCTCTCCTTTCCTGTTTCTAACCTCAGCCCATACTACCTCAGTTGTTCTTTCTGCAACTGTAATACTGTCCTTGACCGACAATGCCACACCTCCCCCACGTTTTACCATCTTCTCTGTTCTTACTGAAGCATCTAAATCCCGGAACCTGCAACAACCATTCCTGTCCCTGCTCTATACATGTCTCCGAAATGGCCACAACATCGAAGTCCCATGTACCAACCCATGCTGCAAGTTCACCCACCTTATTCCCGACGCTCCTGGCATTGAAGTAGACACTTCAAACCAACTTCTTGCTTGCCGGTGCCATCTTGCGTCCCTGAAACTTTATTTTGGACCACCCTACTCTCAACCTTTTCTATACCCGAACTACAATTTTGGTTCCCATCCCCCTGCTGAGTTCGTGTATGAAGTACCCAACCAAGTCGACTGTCTGCCATGGATGATGCTGAGTTGTGGAAATGTTCCAAGAACTGTAAGAAGCTCGACAAATGGAGAATATTCCATCACATTCTTATTTCTACTTTATACATAATATAGTGGCTTTGAGGACTAAAAAGGTAAGTTTCTAAAGATACTCCATTCCTGACATATTCTTGTCATCACAGTCTATATATATGGCTCATCCAGTTAATTTTCTGGTCAGTGGTAGTTGCCAGGATATTGACACTGGAGAATTTGATGTTGGTAATGCTGTTGAAGTCAAGGGGAGGCACTGATGCAACTCCCTCTTGTTGGAGATGGTTATAACCTAATACATGCATGGTGTGAATCGTGCCTGCAACTTAGCACAACAAGCCTGAATGTTGTTCAGTTCTTGCAACTTGCAGCCACAGGCTACTTCAGATCCGAGGAATTGCAAATCGAATGGAACATTGTGCAATTATCAGTGAGCACCCTGATTTTTAACCTTTATTACAGGGAAGCTCCTTGATGTAGCTAAAATGTTTTGGGTCCGGGACGTAGACTGGAAGCACAAGTGCATTAATGTCTTCAGGCTAAGCTGATTGAACTTCAACAAGCACAATCATCATCCTTTCCTTTAGATATGACCCCAATCAGTGAAGACTGTTTGTTTGTTTTTTCCCCTAATTCCCATTTATTCCAATTTTCCGAGGGCTATTTGATGCCACACTTGGTCAATTATAGGCATGATATCAAGAATATTCATTCTCGCCTCACCTCTGGATGTAAGATTTTTGTCTTCTTTCGCCCATTAACGTTATGCTGATACCTGATGTGAATAGTGCCCATGTAGTTAAGTGAACATGGCAGAATATGAGTAGCTGAAGGAAAGAAGGAGAGTAGGTGAAAAAGTTACACTTACTGAGCTGGCATCAGAATTCCATTGGGGTGCATGCAAAAGAACTGATTTTTGTCATTGAGTCAGACAGTTAAAACAATTGCCATCCTCAAATGAGGCAAATCAGCACGGTATGAGCAAAGCTTTGTTCAGTTGTGTTTCCATGACAGGCTTGCCAGTTCAGCCTTGGAGCAGTCATTTTTTTTGGAATGTGGCTGCTTTTGACCGATTCCAAATATTGTTTCAGAAGTTAACAAAAACCATCCAACAGCAAAAGAGGCCTTTTTGTTGGACAAACATTGGCAACACAAGTCAAGAATGCAGAGAATTTGTTTTCTCCATAGGTTTGTGTTCTTATCATCAAATCTTCAGGCAAGATGCATAATTGAAGATGTCTTTTCACCATCCTGGTTAAGGATTTGGATTTTGCTTCTATTTGCATGATATACAACATTGGAACTTCTGGGTGATCTGAGACAGACTTGGCTCACTTGCTGTTTCCAACCGAGAGCATTATTATCATGAAGTTGTTAAGACACTCTTATTTACTTTCTAAGCATTTACTTTGTGGTTTCGCATGGGACCTTTTTGCTTTGGGGAGATAATAGCCTCATCAGTAGAACTAACAACCATTTCAACATCTGCTTAACTAACTTTATAACGAAGCTCATGAATATTAATGCAGCACAGTTGAATGCAACACAGCACACTGTTGATTTTGTTTGCATAATCGATGTGAGATTTGTACCTCTTCACCCAAATCTTTAAAATAACTCATGAAACTGTCACACTACTTTCTGTGCTGAAAGCTACGAAGTATTTTTTTAAAATCCCCTTTTGCTTATATAATTTCAAAACTTCAACTAGTATCATGGGCAGAATTTTAGTCTCCCTACCTGCAGTGGGTTTGTGTGGCAGAATGAGGGAAAATCAGGATATCCTTGTAAAATTACAGTTTGCCCTTCCACCTACCCTAACAGGGCAGGCAAATCCTCAGGTATTCTTGCTCCTGCTCTCCCAATTATAACCCTCACGTGAACAATGTCCTGCTTCCAGTCCAGTCTCAACTTTGAGCCCAGGCAAGAGAAGTTTTGCAGTGGTATTTTGCAGAGGGGAGGGGTCAAAATTATAAGGGAGGAGGGAAGCGGGAGGTGACTCTGTGCTATGGACTGGAGGTGTGCAAGGGCCTCCTCCCTCAAAGGCCCCCTTTTCACGTTGGATGTTCCCTTCCCAACCCCTCTCACTCTCTATCTCTTTCACGCTGTTCTCTCACTCACACAGCCTGATGCACGGTTTCTCCCTTTCTTTCTGTCTCTCACAAGTGCGCACACATACACACCTCACCATTCTTCCTTCAAGGTCTGCCCTCTTTGGGTGGCTCCTCCCCATTCCAACCCCCTGGCTATCCATCAAGAACCCTCCCTTCCTAACTTGGGGATTCCTGTCCCCAAGCTACTGAGAAGAACCTCTGCTTTTGGCACTGTTTACAGTTCCTATCATAGCCACTGCTGTTAATGGTGCTGTTGGGACTGTAGACCTACCAGGCTGGCTGAGGCAGGATTTCACTTCTTCACGTGGGAGAAAAGTCCCACCTCCAGACAATTAACTCTCCACCAAGTGTTAACTGTCTGTAGGACTACTGTCATTAGTAAGGATGCATTCCTTGTTGAGCAGCAATGCAGGAAAACCCCACCAACCACAAAATTCTGTCCTCTGTGTATCAGGTAATCTAGCTAAAAGTCTGTCTCTCAAAAACGGAAGTGATAAATGAATTACATCTTCTCTTAGAACTAATTATAGTTTGTAATTACAAGAATGAGTATGTCATTTGTGTTAAAGTTAATTTTCTAGAATAGATGTGCCCATGTGTTACACTGGAATTAATTATTCTAAATCTTGTCTAAGTGTGGTAATACATTAGATGCAACATTGATTTAATCTGTTAATTGCATAAAGCAATTTGATGTTTGCTTTTCAAGTTAAGAAAGTGTACACCAAGTACCGTAACATGTGAATGTTGCAATAACTTGTTGCCGTTCCAGTCTACCATGAGATTTTGCACCAGCCTCTTTGCATATCCCTGATCTCGGCCAATCCTTTGTAGGAAGAAGGAATGAGGTTATGAATTGCCATTGTAAGGAGCGACAGACAGATAGCTATGAGCAACTAACTAGAGGCTGTCCCCCAGTTTCAAGTGATAAGATCAGAACAGTGTTAATGAACACCACAGTGGAAGCTTATTGCCTCCTTACCAAAGTCACTCAGGAAACAAAAAGATCAGGGAAATTCTCACACATAGGAATGAAAATGAACGCAGGTCAGCTATCAAAGTGAAATAATAACTTGAATTTAAGAAAAATGTGAAGCACTCCTCTGATAGCTGAAATAATTTTGTGGCCATGTAGAACAATTTCTTACGTCACACATCTTCACGAATAGCTGATTCTGGACCTCGTACGTTGTTCACTAATAGCTGAGGAAGTAGTAAATTCCACTCCATTGCATCATTGAAGTTATATATTTCTTTAGTCACTAATGTCAGAAAAGAATCTTTTATTTGCTGATGAAACAGAAAATCTCCATTTTCCAAGGATACTCGTGTATTTTCATTGTTGATCATTCTACATGAAAGAGCAGATAGGAAATTGCATTACAGTAAAGATTTTGGGAATTGATAAGTATCAGAGAAGGTGCAGTTGAGAAGTATAGAGGTCTCAAGAGAAGGTGGCAAATGAAATGCTAAGAGGCAGGCATTATTCATGAGAGGCACGATCCTCTAAAGCTAACAATACTCAAACAATTCACAAATGGATTGGTTTGAAAAGTTTGCTTTAAGACATATGAAACTGTGCTAGGATAACTTAGACAGTAGTTGTTCTTTCTGAATGGAATGAAGACTTTTGGAAAAGGTTCCAAAACCGACAGACCTCATTTGAACTCAATTTATTTGTCATTTTTGAAAGCTGGTTTTGTGGTGCTGACTGGAAGTGTCACAAGGTCGTATGCTTGCATTATTTATCACTCTTGCATCGTTTTTATCATGAGATTGTTGAAATAGGCCTCCATTAGTGAGTACAGCTTCACACTGTCACCAGTGTTGCCAGTATATTAAAAATCTCAGTTTATTGCAGCTATTCTGTTAGCATATGTTTATCATAGTCCCCTGTGTTCAACCAACATGGGCAATGTGTTTACACATTGCAATTTATTGCAGTGGTTTAACTGTCACATGTACCATATTGGTTTCAATATTGTGACAGTTTGTTGAAGACTGTGAGAATACCATTAGAATTGAACATGAATTGCTGTACATTTGTTATTTTTTATTCTCTGTTTGGATGTGGGCCTCATGACCTCATTTATTGCCCATCCCTAGCTGGCCTTGAACTGACTGGTTCACCAGGCTATTTCAGAGGGCAGTTGAGAGCAACCACTTTACTGAGATTCTGGAATCATATGTAGGCTAGACCAGGTGAGGATGACAGATTTTTGTCCCTGAAGGACATTAGTGAGTCAGATGAGTTTTTTTTCATGGTGAGTAGATTCATAATTCCAGTTTTTTAAAAATGTAATGAATTCAAATCTCATCAACTGCATTGATGGGATTTGAACCCAAGTCTCCAGCAGACTTTTTGTCTGGACTAAGAGTCTAGCAATAATACCACTTAGCCGTCACCTCCCCAGTTTATTAATTGATGATTCTAAGCACTGCTTAGATCAATAATCTATGTTTGAAAAACTCTATCAATAGAAAAGACACCTGTAAAGCGCATCACAATTCAAGTACACAAAGGTCTCCTGTTTACACCATCAAAATGTATTTTCAAATGCAGTTTTCAAATTAATCCATAGAACATCAAGTCGCATGGAGGATGAAATATGATGTGAAGTTGCTCATTCTGAGGTCCTTGGAAGCAATGCTGTGTTCATCCAGCTCCACAGTTTATTATCTAGGAAAATAGTTCTATCAGGCAGTTTTTGTTCGATTTATTTTCCTTTGTTGTTGCATCCTTTCATCTGGGAAACCTGAGAGAAATGTGTTTTTCAAACATGCAGGATTCCTTTCGGTAAAGACCGGGAATTTTTTTGGAAGCTGTTCTTGTAACTTCAACCTAAAGTAGTTCAAGCTCAGATAATGCATGTAAATAATGTGGAGTGGGAACATCTTGGAGGAGGTTCTCAGCCAAGTAGTTAAAAATGTAGAATATTAGCACAAGTCTATTTGTAAACAAAGGGGATGGTAATTGAAGATAATGTGTTGTCATTCCAGGGCAACAATATTTCAGGAAAATGCCTCTGTGTAAGTAATTAGATTGTTTATAAGAACATGAAATAACCCGGGAACTGCATGTATTTAGTGCAGCATTGCTAGCTTTAAGCACAAAAGGTCAACTAGATTGTATTACTGGTGGGAAATGAAGAGGACAAAAAGAAACGCTGAAAAAATTGGTATTCTTTTTGTCTTAAAATACTTTGTTAAGACACTTATCTCATGCTTAAGGTTGGAATGACCCCAACTATTAAATGTGTACTTATTATATGTAATATTAAATATGGATTTGTCGGTTAAAAGTTAAAATGGATTACCTTTGAGTGAATTTACATCTTGGACAATAACTGACATCATTCAATTTAATGCAATAATCCAATCTTATGATGGCCATTAATATTAATGCCATTTGAAATGTTTTAAATTGGGTTATTCTTTTGTAATGTCTTTTCTTTTGCCATCCTATATTTCTAGGAGACTATTAGCTTTGACTTGTGAGTCAATAATAGTTTCTAGATCAGATTACAGTTAAATTAGATACGTAAAGTATGTGTTTTAACATTTGGATTTTTAAGATGTTCTTTCCCAGTTGGGCTCACCCTGAATCTGTGTGGTGTAGTCCTTTTTGCTGGAAAAGAATTTGGTGAAGATACATCTGCACAGCTGTTGAATTTATCCATGCATTGAAATGCTTGCTTTAGTGACAGGATGTTTTGATCAAATGTGGTTAATTCTTAATTGCCATCTGAACTGGCCCAGTTTGTCACTCCGTTCAGCGGAAGTTAGAGACTGTCTACAAATGCTATCCTTGTCTCATTGCCTGCAACCATGCAAGAATACGAAGAGTCGAGGAATCTGTGTGTGCAGAATTTGACAAGATTTGTCGTTACAGCATAAACACATTGATTATACTGTGGTGAAAATTTGTAAGAACAAAATGCAGCTTTGACACTTTAACAATGGCAGTTATTAGTGAGCAATTCAGATGTATATATTATTATTAACATTTAAACATTCATTGTAGTGAAACTGGTTAAAAGTATTCTAAAATAAGAGATAATACCATATGGAGCTGGAGGAGCACAGCAGGCCAGGCAGCATTAGCGGAGCAGGAAGGTCGACATTTTGCGTCGGGACCCTTCTTCATAAGTGCGGGAGGGGGAAGGGAGCTCCAAAATAAGTAGAGAGAGAAAAGGTGGAACAAGGGAAGATAGATGGGATGGTGATAATGGGAACTGCAGATGCTGGAGAATCCAAGATAACAAAGTGTGGAGCTGGATGAACACAGCAGGCCAAGCAGCATCTCAGGAGCACAAAACAGGAGAGATCTCTCTCCCACTGCAACTCCCTTGTAATCTCTTCAGCCTTGAAACTGCTCGACCATGTCCTGAAGCAAACCAGGTACCACAGTCACATCACCTTCCTCAGCACCTGCCTATGGAACCGGATCATCCCCAATGGACTACCTACCACGTCATCCCGCCTCCTTGACCTGTCCGTCTTCCCTGGACTGACCTATACCCTCCCTACCTCCTCACCGATACTCTCCTCTCTACCTTTCTTGTTTTCTCTCCATCTTCGGTCCGCCTCCCCCTCTCTCCCTATTTATTTCCAGTTCCCTCTCCCTATCCCCCTCTCTGATGAAGGGTCTAGGCCCGAAACATCAGCTTTTGTGCTCCTGAGATATTGCTTGGCCTGTTGTGTTCATCCAGCTCCACACTTTGTTATCATAGATGTGATGGTGTTAGGTGAGTCCAGGTAGGCACTGGTGGGGGAGATTGACGTGGGAGGAGTGGATAGTTGGGAGAGAAGATTGACAGGCTGTGTCTGGTCAAGGAGGCAGGATGAGAGGGAGGGTTGGTCATGGAAAGTATTCTAAATGCTCTTTTATCATGTAAATTAGCCAAATGCCTGTTAACGAACCCCTTTTGAAAATTTATTGCCTGTAAATTGGGCAGGCATCAGGCCAAGGTTTTTTCTTGCTCCCACAAGCCAATATCAAGAAAACTAGGTGGCTGTTTTTTATGATCTAAAAGGAAACAACTTTCTTGTGGCGGCTGGTGAAAAGGGAATACTCCCTAACTGTTTAGCTGTTGAAGTCACCTGACATCCCGAAAGCTCAATAGTATATCCCCACCTGGATTTGCCTGAGCTATGATCAGCATTTCATGTTAGTGTTCACTTTGACAATGTGCTGCTGAGGGATGATGCATGAATATGTCCATGAGCCTAATTTAAATACGGCCACTGGTCTGATTTTAGTTCATTTATGTGCTTACTGATTCCAGTGCAAGGATTGTTCCTGCACTTAAGTTCATGGCAACTGATTGACTGAATGCAGTTTGCACCCCAAGTGTACCCAGAGGCAAAGGTAATGAAAGGACCAATATTTTTCCAGCTTAAAGATAAGTGCTTATAAATCTGTGTGATGCCTGCTGCTCCACTTTCTTATTCTTCTAAACCGGATCCATGTCTGACAATGCCTTAGCTTCTTCAGTACAGACTTCATCTTGTATTAAATAGCAAAGCATGCATTACTTCTGGTTTGTATGTCAAAGTAGAAATTCAGATCGACCTATTTAGAATTCATGACTCAAAGTAGCACTGCAGAGTAATTTCTGTAAATTATTTAACAAACAAAATATAATACAATACATAACTTGAAAATCCTTAAAAAATTGGTAAATTATCCTGTGAAATGTAATTTTTGTAAGTATTATTGGAGAAAAGCAAATTCTGTTCCTTTGTACTGTCTGCGTGTGGTAAATTGATAACAGTGCTTAGGAAAGGAGGATTATTTAAATGCTCAGTTTTTAACCACTATAATGAATCTTGTAATGATAACACAGCATTGAGGAATGACAGGATAGATTTTTCAATCTTGGAGTAAAAATCAAGTTGGCTTCAAAAATGGAGGTCACATCAATGCATTTGCGTAGTATACGATGGTAATTCTCTTGAAGATCAAATTAATGTCTGGCATGCTGATACCATTTCCTCCACATGGATACTACATTGATTATGACCTTTGTTCACCATCACCTCTGTCATCTTAAAATGAAATGCAGTCTTGAAACAGAATTTCCAAAGAAAATGTACGTCCTATTATAGACAGTGACCATTTCTGGGTAACTATATATATATTCTCATGAATGTTGACTCGATTTGTAAGTTAATAATGGATGACTTCTGTGTGCATTTATATGCTGGTCAATAACAGATATCACTCAATTTAATTAAAAAAACAGTCTTATGATGGCCACAAGTATTTGTGGTGTTATTTTGAATTTTTCTGGTTGGATTATTCCCATAAATTTGCCTCTGTCATCCTGTGTTTCTAGTATAATCTTAGCTTTGACTAGGTAGTCAACATTGCCTTCTAGATCAGTTTTGTAGCTAAATTAGATATTTAACATGTGCATTAATATTTTCATTTCTTCTGATGTCATTCCCAGGGAGGCTTGCAAGTAACGATCGAGTTGGCTTGGTTGAAGCATGCAGTGAGGATACAGTTCTACAGCCACTGAGTTAATACATGTGTTGAATTGCTTGCTGTGGTGGCAGGTTTTTGGATGTCAACTTAGAAAATGATAGTCAATCTTGATACATACCAAGGAAAAAAAAGTCTCCCGTAAGCCTCGCACTGACCAAAAGCTGAGAAATCTCAATAAGAAGTACATTTTCTTTTGAAATTCTCTTTCAAGACTGCATTTCATTTGAAGCTGACAGAGGTGATGGTGAACAAAGGTCATTATCAATGTAGTATCCATGTGGAGGAAATGGTGTCAGCATGTCAGGCATTAATTTGATCTTCAAGAGAATTACCAACGTATATTACGCGAATGCATTGATGTGACCTTCATTTCTATTCATTTCTGTTAACCATATTGTTGCTCACTACGTAGAATACACAAGACGAGGAGCAATGCTTGGAGAGTCTTAAGAAAAAGTTATGAACAAAAAATATTTACACTCCTGTTTTGTGTGATCTGTTATTGCTGTCTTAATTCAGTTTACTTGACTCAGGCATACCCATAAAACTGGCCACCTTTACTGAAATTGTGTTGGTTTGTGAAGGCAGTTCAGATACTATTGCTTAAGCTCACATGTACAAAAAGAAACTCGAGCTGTTTAAGTGAAGGTTTTTAAATTTGTGATGAAACAAATTAATTTGACTGAAAAATTAACCAGCCAATTACAGACATATTCATCCCTCAGCCCCACTGTCAAATGTTTAAAGGTTTCCAAGCAAAATCAGTTGACCAGCTCGGAAAACTGTTTTTCAGAAGTTCATGTTGCAACATCTGTTTGTATTGGAATGCCAATACAGAAAGCAACCAGAACGAGGCAAGTTCTGAGGAGCTTTCTGGGAAGTAGTAGTTGAATCAACATTGTGCTTGTAAAATGGTCAAAAGCTGGAAACTGATCTTTATATGAATATTACTTCTAATACCTTACAAATGAGAACAAGCATTTTCACACCGTACTTGAGTGGTCTTTTCAATTATCTTTATTATTCATTTAGCTTTGTCAGGCGATAATAGTGTGAAGCCAGGAGCTTTATCGGTTCTAAATTAGCTGACCTCAGGTACTGCTTCAATAATTGCACTTGGCAGAATGCTTCATAGGAATTATAAGAATGTACTATTGCAGGAGTAGGAATAATCCAGCCCTTGGTCTCTCGATCCTCAACTCTAGCTGCTCAGACTTAACCCCTGAACCAGTCTCACAAGTGTTTGATTTTGTTCAAATCAACTGAACTCTGAATTTCTGTCAAAGTGGTTTAACTGGTGAAAGACCACCTCACACCTAATTGACTTTAGTGAAGCTCACTAAAGCGAAGAATCCAAAATGCTTTGAAATCCAAGGATACAAACAATCACAAGGCAATAAGGTCTCCTTTGTGAGCTAGAGGAAAAATGAACTGTGGAAGATTAATCTAACCTGGTGCATTAAACAAATAGAAACCTAACATGCTTCTAAAATGTGCTGAATCATATTTTGTGTGAGACTGTAGTTTCCGAATTTTGTTCCTAGGTGAAAAATGTGCAGTTGTGACTAGCCCGTATAGATTTGCAAAGAGTATGTTAACTCACTCCATGGTCATAGAAATAGCATGCAAGTATTTTATAAATTAATAAATACAAGGGCACAATGATGAGCTCCTTGAAATTTTAATAGAGCCGGTTTTGGAAATTAATGGAGTACTGATGTGTTTGTCCAGTCCTGCATATCTTTTTTGTGAAAGGTCAAATGGGAAAATGTTTTAGTCTTAAAGGAGGATTTCTGAATTAGTCATATTGTAACTAATACAACTGGCAAGTGACGTGTTCCACAATTAGTGCCCAGAATCTAACTTTCAAAAGTTGTCTCCTGTAACAAGACCTAAAATTTTAGGGCTAATTCTTTTGTTTTTTTTTGAGAATGCTGTCATGATCATTTCCAGTCTGCTCGCAGCCTGACGAACTTTACAACTCAGTAACCATGTTGGACTTATTGATATTTTCATCCCAGTGCTTGAAGAATGAGAAATAGCATGTTAATGGATCAATAAAGTGCTCTAATCTGAGGGGCTGTGTGAACCAAATGCTAGAGAGAGGGAATAGGCTGGGTGGCTCGTTTAATCAGTGATGCAGACATGATGGGTCACTTGGCTTTTTTCTGTGATGTAAACCATCTGTATTTTAAAATTGGTGAAATATCAGAATAAATTCAGTGAATGAATTCAATAGCTGACAAATTGTACTCGGCAACAGGATAGAAAATGTCATTTTTTAAAAAATTTGAAGCTCTGAGAATGCCTTCATTCCACTGTTGACTGGATAATATTTGAGATACTGTTATTACAACATAGGAAAAGATGGCCTTTGGCTGTGTCTGTTCTTGCAGCATTGTGATTCTTGTCTATCCTACGTGTAATGCTAATAGGTAGAAGGTTACAGAAAATTTTCGATTAAGTTTTATTTGCGTTATCTAATTGTGTATCCTGAACCGAGGATTTGCTATTTGTTCAGCCAACCCTGAATGCATCTGATCTTTATCAGTATTAACTTGTGATAATGTTTTTATCTCTAAATGTTGGTGCATCTTCAGATTGAGACCAGTTTGTTCAAGTAGTTGTAAAGAGAGATACATCCCTGACTACAAAAAGCAGGGAGCAAACATGTTTGCAGTAGCATTTTTAGCTGCAGAGAAGATTAGCAAACTGTTTGGCCCATTTAAGGATAAACTGGACTAAAAATAATATATTATTAGACATGGCAATTGGATTGACTGAATTCTTCACACTGCTTTTCACAAAGGAGTTTGTCGGCAGCATTCCAGTCATGGTTAATAAGGTTAAGCAATCCATAACACGCAACTTATGCTATATGAGGTCCTAATTGCTGACTTCTGTTCCAAGGTGAAACTATGGCAGTGTTATTGAGACTACTGTGTATGAATGTGCACAGATGGATGTGTTCCAATATTAATTCTTCTTCTGGTCACAGAAATTGCCAAATTTGTCAAAAACATGCTGTGCAGATTTTTGCAAGATTTAAACATCCACAAAAACTGCTGGGGCAGGTGTGATGCATGTTAGATTCCTCAGAGTCAGTCAGTTGCATATTAGAATTTTGGGGGGTTGCAAACAGTGTTCCAACATTACATGAAAGAGAGACATACAGCATGAGAAGCAGAGACCAGCATTTTCTTTTTCAGGTGTGGGGCTGGAAGAGAATTTTTGAAAGCATTTTAATGGGAACATAGAACATAGGACATTACAGCACAGTACAGGCCCTTCGGCCCTCGATGTTGTGCCGACCTGTCATACCGATCTCAAGCCCATCTAACCTACACTATCCCATGTACGTCCATATGCTTATCCAATGACGACTTAAATGTACCTAAAGTTGGCGAATCTACTACCGTTGCAGGCAAAGCGTTCCATTCCCTTACTACTCTCTGAGTAAAGAAACTACCTCTGACATCTGTCCTATATCTTTCACCCCTCAATTTAAAGCTATGCCCCCTCGTGCTCACCATCACCATTGTAGGAAAAAGGCTCTCCCTATCCACCCTGTCTCACCCTCTGATTATTTTATATGTTTCAATTAAGTCACCTGTCAACCTTCTCTCTAATGAAAACAGCCTCAAGTCCCTCAGCCTTTCCTCATAAGACCTTCCCTCCATACCAGGCAACATCCTAGTAAATCTCCTCTGCACCCTTTCCAAAGCTTCCACATCCTTCTTATAATGCGGTGACCAGAACTGTACGCAATAACGGGATTCATTAGTTAAATATCTAAAAAGTATAAAAACCATAGACCGATAATGGAATTGTTTGGAAGTCATAGGTCATGGTTTATACTTGTGGTGGAATGTTTTGAGGTGACAACACAAATCGTGGATCATGGCAAGTCAATAAGTTGATTTGGTTCATTTTGATTTTCAAGAGCTTGACCAAGTTCATAATGTCAGTAAAGTTAAAAGAAATAGATATTCTAAATTAAGGGTGGAGAACACAACAGAAGGAACAACATGGTAATGAGTGTTTTTTGCATGACTGGGATTTGATGCTCTTCATAATTAGTGTGAACTATATAGAGCAGGTTGTAATTGCTGAAAACTGTGGCAAGTAATATAAGTGACGACCTTGCAAAATCCAGCTGGCTGGGAGGGCGTGGTGAGATATGACAGAGAAACTTTGTTGTGGATCAAAGCTAAGTGATGTTTATAGGACCAGACATCAGTAAATGTATGTATAAAATGAAATTGAATCCCCACTTACAGATATTGAACAGGGAAAAGATTTAGAAGTGATTGTTAATCACCCTTGAAAGAATCTGGTTGTGGTGGAGCAGTTAAACAATAACTTGGTGCTGGAATGCATTGACCTACGATCAGACAGGGAATAGAAATGATGCAAAGATTAATTATGAAATCTAATTCTGCAGTTTTTGAAGTTTTCTCTCCTTATTTCATAAACAAAATGTATCAAAAAATACTTCGAGCAAAGTGACCAGGATATTTCCAGGCATTACAGTACTCAGTGGAGACATAAGACATTTATTTCAATGAATGGGAGCCGTGAGTAGGATTGAAGTAAGCAGTGTCTTTAACGCACAATGGGAACAGGGCTTGATGGTTGAAGTAAGTATTCAGATGCAACATACAGAAGATGGTAAGAAAATGTACCCTCCCTATTAAAGACTTGTGGGGTAGTTCAGACGCATGGAAAAGCTGATTTGCCCAGAGCCCGTTAATCCCACTGAAGGGGTTGGATTGCCATCCATAGCAAAAAGAAATTGCTTTTGTTTGTGTTTCTTAAAGTGTAGGATCAACAGGTTGATAGGGAAGAGAAAGGCTATTAAAAAAGTTATGAGTTGGGTCTGAAAGAAATAGGTTCAGTTGAGTGGATGACCTTTATTTGCAGGAAATCAAGTGTTTCCAATTAAGGGCTTTCCAATGAGTGTCGAGTGGCTGTATGTAAAGATGTTGAAATCATACAGATATGTGGTGTTGTCATGCAAAGATTTTCTTATCCTCATCAACTTCCAATCATCTAATCAATGCTCACAATTGCAGAATTCAGAAATACCCACATCATTTCCCAAATGCTTTTTCAAAAGAGGAGAGACAGCAATGATATGAAAGGGATAGTAAGAACTGCCGATGCCGGAGTCAGAGATAACACAGTGTGGAGCTGGAGGAGCGGAGCAGGAAAGTTGATGTTTTGGGTTGGGACCCTTCTTCAGAAGTGGGGGAGGCGAAAGGGAGTTCCAAAATAAATAGAGAGGAGGGGCCAGACAAGAGAAGGTGGGTGGAATGGTGATAGGTGAGTGCAGGTAGGCAGTGGTGTGGATTGGTCAGTGAGATGGGAGGAGCGGGTAGGTGGGAGAGAGGATGGACAGGTGGTGTCAGTTCGAGGAGGCGGGATGAGAGGGATGATTGGTCATGGGAAGAGAACGGAGTTGGGGACGTTTTGAAAACTGGTGAAGTCTACATTGAGCTCATTGATATGACATGAAAGGTTTGTTTCTCACCTAAAGAAATCTTATTGCTGGAAGGAGAGACATGGTGTTGAAGCTTTATTGGCTTACACCAATCAGAGTTTACACAAGAATGCCAAATTTTAGACAATTGCATTCCTTTGTGGCCAAGAAGTTAAAGGTACTGATTGGTTGGCAAACCTGACTGTCTTGGGTGTTGCCATGGAGAAAGCAATCTGGAAGATCTTGTCTTGATGATTGCAAGATGAAAAACTTTTGTCATTTCCACAATATTCAAGGTCTATTTCTTAATTTAGTTTGTGGAAATCTGACTTGCATTGCATGCCACTAAAACAGAGATATAGCACAACTTATTCTTGTCAGAGTGTTTTAGTATTAAACTGGTTTGTGCTGGATCACAATTTAAATTATGTTTGCAGTTATAGCTCCCTTTTTGACCCATTCTAAGTTTCAAGTTGCAGAGAACAGTTCTTTGACTATTTTATCAGCTCCTTGCTTGAAACCTATTAAAAAACTTGGTTAGATTTCAATAACTTGAATTTCAGCTTTCTTGTAGCTGACTGAGTGGAATTTCATTTGATGTCAGAGAACCCTTGCAGTGTGGGACCAGGCAATTTTGCCCAACAAGTCCACACCTACTCTCAGAGCATCCCACCCAGACCCACCCCCCTAGTCTGCACATCCCTGAACACTATGGGTAATTTAGCATGGTCAATTACCTAGCTTGCACATCTTTGGACTGTGGGAGGAAACTGGAGCACCTGTAGGAAACCCACGCAGATACAGGGAGAACGTGAAAACTCCACACAGTCAGCTGAGGATGGAATTGAATCTGGGTCCATGGTGCTGCGAGACAGCAGTGTTAACCATTGAACCACTGTGCCGCCATTATATTCCCAGGCCAAGCTAACCAAAAGGTGGTGCCTCGTGTCCTCTGCCTCCAGAGTGTTTTGGTTCCACCTGCTGAAGATAGCCATGAGAAACTGTTGTGCAAGAAGGTTAGGTGCATGTATGATCAGGGGGTTGTGATGCTTTCCATAGCAGAATTGGTTTTTTAAACGCTGACTGGAGGGTTGCAGAAGTTTGCAGAATTTTATTCTGCTGTGAATCTTAGAGAACAGCAAGGCACTTGTTTTAAGTATGATAACACAGTGTGGAGCTGGAGGAGCACAGCAGGCCAGACAGCATCAGAGGAGCAGGAAAGTTGATGTTTCAGATCGGGACTCCTTTTGGATGTGCTCCTCCAGCTCCACACAGTATTATCTCTGACTACAGCATCATCAGTTCTTACTATCTGTATTTGTTTAACTTGTTTGTTTCAACAAAGGTACTTTAATACTTTGCTTCACAGCTTCACCTGCATTCTCTCAGAGATAGGGGCTGCTGCTGTTGTTGCTGAACCTGCAGTGTCCTTGCAGAACTGATATCATTGTGACATATCAAAGTGCATGAGAAAGCTCATAATTGCAGTGTGAATTTAGATATCTCAGCAACAGGTTACGTGACAAGCATGCCACAGTGGTTTATTATTGCTGTGAACAATGGCACCAACTGATTATAATCATGCTTCTGGATATAAAGCAGCATGGTAGGGCCCTCTTGCGGTGCAATGGTAGTGCCCGTAGTCCTGGACTGGGAGGCCTGGGTTCAAGGCAAACTTGCCCAAGAAATTGATTAGGGAAATAGATTAATTTTTGTTTTTAAAAAGAAGTTTCATCAATGCAGTCATCATGGACAGCCTCATCAAACCACAGTATCAAAAAGAATCCTGCAAAGTGCAAATTAGCAATTTTTTTGTCCTTCTTAACAAGACAAAATAAATGGGAATATCTGGGTATAAATGTTTTTGTTGGACACTTTTGCAGAGACATAACTATTTTCAATAATTTCTTGTAATATTGTTCTGATCCATGTAATTGAACTGAACATGTATAGTGAATTGTGAAGATTCCTAATGTCAATTGTAGTAATTTTCAAACCCACTTTCTGACATGTCTTGTCTGCTGACTACCATTCTGAAAACAATGACTCTTCAGCTTTTGTGGGAGTTGTCCTCATCTCTTCCTCTTGCTTCAGTGATTTTCTTTTGAACATGACTAGCAAACACTTATAATTTAAGGCAAAAGCTTTGTACTTGGCTACAAAGTTATCTACCTATGTTTAAAACTTGAGCGACACTTCACTCCACAATTTTGCTGCACTCTGGGGGCCTAGAGTCCAGTGCCTCAACACACACTCAACATAAATCTCTTCCGGCTTTATCTAGAGGTTCAGTCAGATGGTGAGATCGATCCCGTCCGCGTCACTCTCTGCTTCTCACTTCTGTTGACACTGATTCCCAGAATCTGGTTCAAAGGTAAATAACTCCTGCTCAAGCTGTTTGGATGAAATCAAGTTTTCAAAGACAAATAGTGCCACACTCTGCTAATCATGAAAAAAGAAATCCTGGTGCAAACAGTTCAACTTTTTTGTGAATTTTTGCAAAGCAGCACAAGATTTTTAAACCACTTCAAGGAAACTCGACCATTTATTGCACATGCGATGTGTGTGTCTGTTTCTGTCTTTGTCTCAGTGTCTGTATTTTTTAATCATTCATCGGACAAAGGCATCGCTGGTTAGGCAGTATTGGTTGCCTGTCCTTAATTGCCCAAAGGGCAGTTAAGACCACATTGCAGTGGGTCTGAAGTCAAATACAGTCAAGACCAAGTAAAGGTGGCAACATCTTTCTCTAAAGGACATTAGTGACCGGATAGGTTTTTCTAGCAAATGAAAATTGTCCGTTGCTGTGGATCTCCCCATCTGCCAAAGTGGGATTTGAACACAGACCGCCAGAATGTTACCTTGGTCTCTGGATTAACAGCCAGTGATAATGCCATTAGGCTATTACCTATTGCAAGTTCCTTTCTCAGGTACTTGTATTCTATAGACCAGTTGACATTCAGACACAAAATAATAAGTCTGCTATGAGTAATGATAACATTTTAATTCTTTTCAAAACCCATTCACCTGCACAAAGTTAGAATTGGACCCACTGATGAAATTGTCATTCAGTGAAGGTGGCAAGTTCAGTGGTGTGTGCTGGCACCGGGTGGTGCCCATACATACTCGACTCCATCCAGCTTTGTGAAAGTTGCTGTTTTGAGGTGGGGTCTGTGTCAGCTATCTGCCTGCCAGCGCAGGATAGCCACTTAAGCTGATCAAAGTGCTTCTTTTCTATGGACACTGCTCTCACATTGTCCAGAATGTTCAATGGCGTACAGCTTTCTGAGGCCTGGTGGATGCACCCGGCCTCAAGGTGCAATACCAGAGAGGCATCATTTACGTCTCCACCATCAGCAACAATTGACAGTGAGTCAAAACTGTTGCCTGCAAGCTACCCTGTAGCAGGATTCTTCCTCCACAATGACAGCCTGGAAGCTGTGCCCACATTTTCTTTTTGATTATCTAAAGTGTCTGGTGGGTGCATTTGTTTTGAACCGCCTTCTAACTTTCATTGGTTGCTGTCTCATTAGGGCTACTGACTGTGCAGAGTTCGCCCCACTTTCCGTAATTGGATAGGGCTCCCCAGGATAGTGTGTAATGAAGACGACCCCTCACACATGTCCTTCATGTTCCCACTGCTGCTGTTTTCAAGTTCTTGGTACACATTTCACCTTGATGGCAGGATTGGGACCTGAGAACAGAAAAAAGTCCATAAAAAGTATCAGAGCTGCACAGAGATAATTGGAACTATATGTGTGCGAGAGAGAGAGAGAGAGAGAGACCAAGGAAGGAAATGAAATCATGTTGGACATCAGTGGACAGGTACAGAGATACCTGTAAGAATTATGTGACAAGTCTGTAGACAAAGATCAAGCAAGCGTTGCAGACTGGAGGTGAGAAAGAATTGAAGAATGTGAAACGAGGAAAAGATACAAGAGATCAAGACACAATTTTGTTTTTTTTAGCCCCTGAAAGCTAGTTGCATATCAGTATTACTACATTAAAAGATATAACATTGAACACTGTGAAAAAGGTTTTTGCATCAGGCTGTTTTACCAGTGTACCAGTCTCCCAGTGTAGTTCAAGCTATATTATCTCTGTCACTTAAGAACAGATTTTTACAAATTTGGCCCATTATGATGACTTCATCCAATGTGGTTCACTGATTTACCACACCAGACTCCTGCCATGTGTTCCAGTCATTCAAAACAAAGATCATGAAAGCTTCATCACGGAACAAAGCTACAAACCATCCATACGTAGTTGATATATGTTTTGTCAGGTGCAAAGAATGCATGATTGCATTCTGCTGCCAAAATCTTAGAAAACGCTTCACTCTTAAACAGTTTCAATGCAGTTTCTAGCACACGTAGTAATCGGGGGCAGAATCCTTGATTTAGCTTTCTATCAAAGAGAACGGGAAAAGGAATCAACTGATGAATGAGCAGAAATTGATAGGAATTCCCAATGATATTTTTGTATGAATAATTTGTCAGTGTTCTGAAATAAGATGAAGTGACACTGCTTAACTAAAGTGGGAAGGCTACGACTAGATGTGAATTGGCACTTTAAAATGGTAATGTAGTTTCTGCACCTCATTGGCATTCAGCTTTTTTGAAATCATTTGTTATTATGGATGTTCTGAAATCAGCCTGTTCAGATGTGTTAAGCTACACACCTCTGGAGCAGGTGGGACTTGGATGTGGACCTTCTGGCTTAGAAAAGGGATAATCTGACTGCACCAAAAGGGCCCTTGAACTGTGCTTCCTGAGCCTTGGGGCCTTCTTAAGCCCAACAGCTACATCCAGGTGTGAAATTGTCAGATCCTGGAGGTGTGTGGTTCTTCATTTTGTTCCTGAATCCAACCTGCCTGAGCAAGTTTCATGACTGAGGCAGTCTCCTCCACCCCCAACATCCAGCTCCCCAAATGCCCTACAAACCAGTCCCAACTTCACCACAAGGCCTTTGAACTTGTATAGTATTCCTGGAATTGGCAGCTGTCTCTGATAACTCTCTTCCAGTACCCCTTAGGTGCAGGTCTCCCTTATCCTGTGGCTTCCACCCAAGGAAATTCCTCCCTGCCTGACTGTATAAACAGCCGTCAACAAAATAGCCTCCAGATAGGGAACAGAACAGTAACATTGTATACATTTGGGGGCGGCACAGTGGCTCATTGGTTAGCACTGCAGCCTCACAACACCAGGGTCCCGGGTTCGATTCCCACCTCGGGCAACTGTCTGTGTGGAGTTTGCACATTCTCTCCGTGTCTGCGTGGGTTTCCTCCGGGTGTTCTGGTTTCCTCCCACAGTCCAAAGATGTGCAGGCTAGGTGGATCAGCCATGCTAAATTGCCGGTAGTGTTCAGGGGTGTGTGGGTTATAGGGGGATGGGTCTGGGTGGGATGTTTCAAGGGACAGTGTAAACTTGTTGGGCCGAAGGGCCTGTTTCCACACTGTAGTGAATTTAATCTAATCTACTTTTTATACATGTGCAGTGTATTGGGAAACTCGAGTTGGGAGAAAGTAAATTGGGCATTTGCCCTTCAGAGATATGCAGTTTTTTTAAATAAGATTTCTAAGTTTCAGAAATTGCTCAGTTGATGTAAATTATGATGTGGAGGTGCTGGAGTTGGATTGGGACGGACGAGGTCAAAAACCACATGTACCAGGTTATAGTCCCAACAGGGTTTTATGAAAACACAAACTTTCAGAGTCTCTTTCCTTCTTCAGTCGCTCATGAGAGAGGAAGCAAAAAGTCACAGAATTTATAGTAGAAGATCAAAGGGTCATACACTGATGCAAATTAAACAGACCTAAGATGCTATTAAATCTGTTTGAAAGGAGATGCCGGTTTTGCTTTGTTAATATGCAAATTCCGAAATTTCTGCCCAGAGATAAATAAAGGTTGTATCAAAGAAGAGGTGACATCTCAAGTCAGGCAATGCATGTTAGATGTGAAGCCCTGCTTAGAATCTGTTCATTTTTCGACTTCAAGTCAGACTTCTAAAGTAGGAATTTATAAAACACCACATTGGCTGATAGTCGACAAATAGTGTGCTTTCCGAAAAATTAGAACCTATCTGCAAATGCAAATTCACCCCATAGACTTGAACGTGTGTGTGTGTGTGTTTGTGTGTGTTATCGCTTGTATAGTGGCATGAACCCAAGATTCCAGTTAAGGCCATCAGACTTGGTCATAAGCCTCTGCTCAGCGACTCTGCATTGTTGTGGATCCCAAAGACAACTTTGGAGGACATTTACCCGAACATAGAAGGCCAAATGTCCTTGACCGCTGAAGCGCTCCCCCACTGGGAGGGAGCAACCCTATGTGGCGATTGTTGCGCTGTGCCCATTCATCCGTTGTTGTAGCTTCTGCATGGTTTTAACACTATACTGTTCTTTGAGGCACCTTGCCTGCAGGGTATGAGATAGACCATGTTGGCCAAGTCACATGAGTATCTGCCATGCACATGGTGGTTGGTGTTCCCACATGATGTAAAACTATGAGGAGCTGCAAGTTAAATAAAGTATTCACAAAGCAGATTATTTCCCATTGTGTGACTGAAAATACCTGAACCAACAAAATGTTGATGAAATAGAGTGTATCTTTTAAAAAAACAACTACTTTACAGCAGTCATAACACAAGCATTCCAAAAGGTTTAGTAAGTCATTAAAAGGTTCACGGTCGTTTGAACGCACCCAAAGTAGAAATTGAGTTATAGTTATTTTGTCGTAGTGTTTGCTACTTTGTTGTATATCTGAGTACTCTCATCTAACACCACATTATCTTTATAACTATTTGTTGTGGTTGACTTGATGTAAAACTATTCCAGTCCTTGTTAGGGTGTGCTGGTTGGGTGGGGGGTGCAGACCAGAAAAGTTGAAATGTCTTGCTGCACAGTCATCTCTACCTGTAAGAAATTCAGGACAGAATGAGCATTTGCACTCTTTCCTAAACACCTGTGCTCATGGGACGTGGCCAACAAACAAGAACATTTATTTCAGACAGAAAGGTCTGGCAGGCCAGCTCATGGAGCTTCGTTACTTCATCAGAATACAGTTACAGAATATGGAGAAATTGTTGTACCTCTCAGGAGTGTGATTAATGCTGAAATATTGAATCTTGGTGCTTTTGTGTTGCGGCCTATGTAGGCAAGAGTCACCATTGATTCTCCAGGGGCATGATGCCTTGCATTGTTGATAACTGAATTGAGTGCACTTTAATTTGTATTCCATCCAACTTAACTCGGTTTTTTCTTCTGATCATTAGTGCTATCTGGATTGTAAGCATGAAATAGATCAACTTGTGTATGTAAAGTTAAAGTGCCTTATCTACGCATTGCCATAAAACAGCTTAAAGCTACAGCAGTGATTGAAAAGCTGTCAAAAAAAAGTTTCTTCTGGAGCAGACTTGTATTGATCTAGTTGCATTAAAAAAATCCAAACTTAATGGATTATTAGTTGGTACCATTCTAAGAGATCAATGTGTTGGAGAAGTGAAAAGGGCATCACCAGATTTATGCTGCGGTTCGCATACATCTAGAATCAATTTGTTAGCTTGCTTTCTCTCCATGGATGCTGCCTGACCCACTGTGATCTCCAGCACTTTTTGTTTTCAGTACAAATTCTAGCAACTGCAGTAATTTGCACCTACATGCAGATGACTTTCAGCCTTTCCAGCAATGTTTAGCCTCATGGTGGATTCTGCTTGATCTTGCAATCTGTCTGATGTTTAGCAATAGTGTTTACTAAAGAAGTTTTACTCTGAGAACTAGAAGCAATTTTGCATCTGTGAAACTTGCTTGCAGAACAAGCAAGGTTTTAAGGAGATGTGAGGAAAATGTTTTACCCAGAGGGTGGCAGGAATCTGGAACTCGCTGCCTGTAAGGGTTGCTAAGGCAGGAAACTCTCATAACGTTTAAGAAGTATTTTTCTGCACTGTATATCTCTGTGACTCAATGCTAGCAGGGAGAACATCGCAAGACATTTCAGGCCTGGAAACCTTCCAATCTGAAAATCACAACTGTGTTCCCTCTCAATAAACTCATAGAAATATCGAAAACAGAAGCAGGAGTTGGCTATTCAGCACGTTGAGCCTGCACCACCATTTAATATGATCATGGCCAATCATGCAACTCAACACCATGTTCCTACTTTCTCCCCATAGCCTGAAGAACTACATATAACCAGTTTTTAAAAACATTTAGTGTTTTAGCCTTAACTACTTTCTGTGAAAAGGATTTTATCGCGTTACCGCCTTCTGGATGGAGAAGTTTCTCCTCATCTCAGTCCTAAATGGCCTGCTCCATATCCTTGGAATGTGACCCCGGTCTGGATTCTCAGGTCATTGGGAACACCTTTTCTCCATATACCCTGTCTCTTCTTGTTCGAATCTTCTAAGTTTCTTTGAGATCCTCTGTCATTCTTCTACACTGTAGTGAATATGATACTAACCGATCCAGTCTGTCTTTGTATGTTAGTTCTACTATCTCAGAAATCAGTCTCGTGATCAGTCTCGCAACCCCTGCTACTTCATCCGTCATCCGAGTCTCTGCCCTGGTTCCTCCTCATTGTGACCTCACCAAGAAGAATCCAAGCATGATGGATAGTCAAGGAATCTGATCTCCTTGTAAGGTTTTCTGAACTGACGTAGTGTATTTTGTCTGTTTGGCTGTTAATTTGCAGTGGCATGTTGACTGTGTATTTTAGCTTGCATTGATGGCAAATACATTGCATAAGCCAGCTTGATTGAGCTCTAATGCTGCATTGTAACCTCCAGCAGAATAAAAATAATTGGAGCAGAATAAGAAATAAATCCCACAGATGTATATTGGAATAGTGCCAAGCTAATGGCAGGATTGCATGAAGCCATTGGTGTCTAGAAAGTGAACACCTGCAGCTGTGGAAAAAAAATCAGTGTAGTTAGCATGCATCACACATCATCATTGAGGCTGTAAAGCAGACCATAAATTTTCAAATGGCATACTTTTGAACTAACCATTTTCCATTGCCTGATCATGTGTGCAATAACTATTAAAATGTAATGAAAAATATTTTTTAAAAGCCTACAGCAAAATGCAATTCCATAAAAGTCTGTGAGGAGATGGTGTCTTTTTGTCCAAGGAACCGTATACCAGCAAGAGATTTAAAAATGGAGGTGGGGGTGGTAATAGTTGGGTGGGGGTTGTTGGGGAGAGGGATAGAGAAGACTCTGCGATCTAAGTCTGAATTTGTGGCTTTCTTTCCTTCGTGCTCCTGAACGACCTATCTTTGTGATGGTCATTAACACCAACTTTTATTCTCAACATAACAAATGCATTGTTTCTGGCCTTCACATATTTACCCAGTAGAGAACTCAAGCATCTAAGCTGTTATACTCATATGCTTTAAAGAGACACATTGTCTTTTGCTATTTTTAAGAGCTAATTTCCTGCTTCTTATCTGCAGGGTTTGCTTGGAAGTCTCAGACATTGAAGTTGAACAAGAATAATAGATTAGGGAGCTTGGTTGGAGACTTAATGAGTGAAAATAGCAACCTGTATGACTGTGAGTCAAACAGCCCCGAAAAATCCCTTGTTCGATTCCTACTGAGAAGAAGCTCATCTCTATTGAAGTGACAGTTGAGCCTGTGACTCTCAACACAGGCTCCATACAACCTCCCTACTGCAGACTGATGCTCCCTTTATTGAAAGTACATGATTACGATTAAATCGGCTCATATTAACACTCCCACATGGTCAAGCAGTTGTATATCAGATATCTAGGCATGTGAGCTGTGAGCCGTGTTCCAGTACGTGCCGTCACACTCAGAGAAGCAACCAAAGAAGACTGCTGGGAAGGGTGATACAGGGGCTTGTTGAGTTGATAGCGTTGAATTTGGACGTGCATGATGCCAGTTATTCAATTGGCACATGTGGCTGTGGAAATGCATGCATGTGTCACCAGAGAGCTGCACCAGACCTGAAGATACTTTTAATCAACCCATTTCAGAGATGTTGTTCACACCCCAGGAACAGGTGGACTTTGAACCCGGGACTCTCTTCTCGGAGGTAGGGACAGTCCGCAATGTCAAAAGAGCAACAGAACTGCAGGCCCATTCCTTTAACAGTGTGCAAATTCTGCAATTCATTTGCAGCTGTCAAGGCTGTCAATGGATAGACAGTTGTGATTAACTTGGCCAGGTTTAACTGCAGATGAGGATTTATTCTGACAAATGAAGGTGGAATTCATGCACAGTAAGATCTCTAAAACATCAATTAGATAATGAGCAGGTCAGTTGCTCAGGTGACTACGATAGACCTGGCATCATGAAAGCTTGACCATCAACCTCAGGGGAAGGATGGGGCTTTGGTTTAAAACTTCATGTGAAAATATATTTGAAGAACATTGGTCCCCTACAAACATGAATCCAAATGCTCAGCATTATCTTGACAAATCAAGGCACAGAAATTTTGATTGTCTCTACTTTTCATTTCTAGTTGTGGAAATGTAGACGCACTGTACAGAATGGCAGCTTCAGAAGGCTGTTGATGGAGAATTGTAAAGTATAGCAACACGGCCAGCTTTCAATCACCAGTGTATCACATTATACGTTGATTCTTTAAGGGTTTGCTAAATGACAGCTTTTAACTGTAAAAGTGCAGCTTCATTTCCAATGAAATGTTTTTTGAAGTGTGCCCATAGCAATGATTAGACTTGCCACAGCTGTGCTCTGTTGTGTATAACCCAATAGAGCAAAATCTATCATTTGTGTTAAAAATTCAGAAAAACTGGAAAATGAGCTACATTGTCTGATTAACTCAGCCTCAGATAATGGACATTTTTATTTTGCAGTATTTTCAAACAAGGTTAGCGGTCAGGATGTGGAATTCTCTTGCTTTTAAAACCACTTAAGCTATCTGTGGTATTCATTAAAGATGCATTTCTTCATAGCAGGACATCATCACCGCTGGATTCTACTGCTTACGGTGCCTGGGAATTAAAATCAAAAGATATCACTTGTCAGTATGTAATTTTTACAAAAAAACCTCATTTCCATAGAACGTAAATGAACAACAGAGAAAAGGGTAAAAGCTGCTGTGCAGCGCTATCACAAAAAGCAAGGACATGACCATCAAAACATATTCTGCACTATTTATTATGAAGCCCACTTAGTTGAAGCTTTCCTTTTATTACTAACTAGCTCCTGTATAAACAGGAGGCTTGCTCACTCCTCCTTCAAGCTGCTCAGCTGTGCTCAGAGTTGTACCTGCATCCAGGTGCCTCAGTTCCTGCTTTCTACTCCAAACCCTCCACCACCTGCACAGGTGTGGAATCTAGTTTAGACACAATGAGGGGAAAGAAAATCAGTGGAATCTCCTGGTGCACATAATTTTTTCCCTGTTTACAATCCCAGAAATAACTATGCAAAGGTGAAGAATACCATTATCTGTTAAGGTGAATGGATGAACTTTGTGCTGTTTTGTGTCAAAAGTCAACGAGAGGAAAGAGCTGTACACTATCAGACAAACTGAATCCCATGTGAGCTAGTTTCTCAAAACCAGTTGAAATAAGTGTGTTTCATGTCACTTTGAACCAAATTCTGATTCTGTCAAGCTTCAGGGAAAAGGTAGTGTAGTAGCCATTTTATGGCACAAGTATTCCAACGCCCAGGTTCTGAGCTCAATTTCTGTTATGGCAGCTATTGGAATTTACATTCAATAAACATAATCCAGAATTAAATGCCCATCTCATTAATGCTTAATTAGAAATTATATCAATTGTTGTAACAATCACTTGGCTAACTAATGTCTCTCATCCTTACCCATTCTTTAAGGGAAGGGAATCTGCTAAACTTATCTCACCTACACATGACTCTGGACCCACATCGATGTGATTCACTCTTAACTGAAATAGCCAGGCAAGCCATTCAATTCAGGAGCAATCATAGAAACATTGTTGATCTTGCCACCAACACGAATCCCATGACAGAATAGAAATGCAAAAAATGCAGTGTGCAAAAAACTGGATTGGCATTACACAGACCTAGGAAGAATTACATTTGATTCTTTCTCAGCTTCTGCTGGAAAAGAAATTTCAGTAAGCCCCTGTCCAAAATAATAATGGCAACAATTCGCGCTGAAAAGAAAAGCCAAAGAAAATGAATTAACAGCATGACAGCACTCTATACAGTCAATATGTGGATCAATAGTGCAAACAAGTACCACTCATCTTATTTATCCAAAATATCTGCTGCATTTGGAGTGATCGGGTGTTGGGCTGGAAAATGGGGCAAGAGGAGGGGTGGGGAGATGCTGTGTAGGTTGAAATACAGTAGGGAGCTGCTGAAAATTTCAAAACATTCAAGCGCAGGGGCCGATCAATGCTGCTCATATCATATTTATGTTTAATTACTGTCCATGGGATAATACGAAAGATGATTCTTATCTGTCAAACTATGACATGAATGGTCAGCTTCTAAATGTTTGCTTAAATTCCAGCCATTTGTATAGCCTGCTCAAATGCTCACTCTTTTGAACAATGTTGCAAAAATAATGGTTTGGGGAGTGGCTCCTTACACACGTAAGCAGTCATCATTATCATTATTACAGTGTACTGGGGAGAACAGATCTTGCGCTCCAGAACAAGTGAGATAATATCACACTGTTGCTGTTAGTAAAGCTGGACTGGATGTCTTGTAAAGATCGGGTCAAATGCTTTTCATATTACCATATTGACAGAATTAATTCTTGCACCAATGACACCGGAAGTGACTGATTTGGAGTTCAGAACATTGCACACAGACAGTCTAGGGTTTCCTTTGTGACTGCAGCAGTTATCACTGGTATCACCGTGTCACAGTTTCAGAGTAATTTGTGAGAGCACCTCTGGTGTCATGTGACAGTAACATTATCAGGACCAGTTGGTGTCGAATCTTCGGGTGGCTAACTTTGAATGGATCATAACATTTCCCATGTTACAAACTTTTAAACTCTTGAGAGCTTTTGAGAAGAAACTAATATTCAGATAGAACTAACATCTTAGTTTTGTAGCCAGCTCATGGGAGAAGGTGTAATTCCATGGCTCAAAGATTTAGTTTACTGTGATTCAGCCTGTGGTAATAGAATCATTAAATGTTTACAGTGTAGAAAGAGGCCCCTTGACGCAACATGACTGCACTTGCCAAAAATCAAGCCACCCAGTCTCATCACACTTGCAAGCATTTGGTCCATTGCCCCTGCAGGTTATAGCATCTCTAATGCAGATTCAGATCCCCATCAAATGTGTTAATGATTTCTATCTCAGTCATCTTTTTGGGTAATGAGAACAAGACCCCCTACCACCCTGTGTGGAGAAAATAATTATCCTCATCTCCCATTTAATCATTCTACCCATCACTTTAAATCAATGCTCCTAAGTTACTGAGATAGTAGGAACTGCAGATGCTGGAGAATCTGAGATAACAAGGTGCAGAGCTGGATGAACAAAGCAGGCCAAGAAGCATCAGAAGAGCAGGAAGGCTGACGTTTCGGGCCTAGACCCTTCTTCAGAAGTGGGGGAGGGTAAGGGGTTTCTGAAATAAATGGGCAGAGAGGGGGAGGCGGATAGAAGATGGATTGAGGAGAAGATAGGTGGAGAGGAGACAGACCGGTCAAAGAGGCGGGATTGGAGCCAGTAAAGGTGAGTGGACCTTCCGGAAAGCAGATAAGGGTGGGGAGGGAAAAATGTCTTTGGTCGTGGGGTCGAATTGCAGATGACGGAAATGTCGGAGGATGATGCGTTGGATCCAGAGATCAGTGGGGTGGTACGTGAGGACAAGGGGGATTCTGTTTTCGTTGTTATTGCGGAGCGCGGGTGTGAGGGATGAGTTGTGGGAAATGCAGGGGATATGGTCGAGAGTGTTCTTGACCACTGGCTGGGTTGGGTGGCGGGGGGGATGTTGCGGTCCTTGAAAAACGAGGACATCTGAGATGTATGGGAATGGAATGCCTCATCCTGGGAGCAGAAATAGCAGAGGTGAAGGAATTGGGAATGGGGATGGCATTTTTGCAGGAAGGTGGGTGGGAAGAGGTATATTCTAGGTAGCTGTGGGAGTTGGTGGGCTTGATTTGGATGTCGGTTTCCAGGTTGTTGCCAAAGATGGAAACAGAGAGGTCCAGGAAGGAGAGAGAGGGATCAGACATGGTCCGTGTGAATTTAAGGTTGAGGTGGAAGGTGTTGTTGAAGGAGATGAACTGTTCAAGCTCCTTGTGGGAGCACGAGGCAGCGCCGATAGTCATCGATGTAACAGAGAAAGAGGTGGGGTTTGGGGCCAGTGTGGCTATGGAAGAGGGATTGTTCCATGTATCCGACAAAGAGGTAGGCAGAGCTTGAGCCCATGTGCGTACCCATGGCCACCCCCTTTGTGTGTAGGAAATGGGAGGAATTGAATGAGAAGTTGTTGAGGGTGAGGATGAGTTCAGCTAAGCAGATGAGGGTTTCAGTGGAGGGGAATTGGTAGGGCCTGCAGGATAGGAAGAAGCAGAGTGCCTTTAGACCTTCTGCATGGGGAATGCCGGTGTATAGGGACTGGACGTCCATGGTAAAGATGAGGTATTGAGGACCGGGGATTTGAAGGTTTTGAAGGAGATGGAGAGTGTGGGTTGTGCCATGGATGGTGTAGGTAGGGAATTCTTGGACCAAGGAGGAGAAAATGGAATCAAGATAGGTAGAGATGAGTTCAGTGGGGCAGGAGCAGGCAGAGACAATGGGTCGACCACGGCAGTTAGCTTTGTGGATTTTGGGAAGGAGATAGAAGAGGGCAATGCAGGGTTGGGGAGTGATGAGGTTTGAGGCTTTGGGTGGGAGGCCACCTGAGATGATGAGGTTGTGGATGGTTTGGGAGATGATGGTTTGGTGGTCGGGGATAGAGTCATGAGCAAGAGGGTGGTAGGCGGAGGTGTCAGAGAATTAGCACCTGGCCGCAGCAATATGGAGGTCAGTGTGCCATAAGTTAGAGTTCTAAGTTACTGACCCTTTAATGAGATAAGTAGAACCTTCCAGTTATTCCCCCCACATTTTTTGTGCATCCCAATCAAATCCTCCCAGAACCTCCTCTAATTTCCTCCACTTACATTTATCCAATCTTGGCCACACGCTTGAACATCTCCTTTGTGCTCTCTATTGTTCAGTCATAGCTTTTCTGTGCTGAGGTGACCAGAACTGCACAAAATTTTCTTATGAATGCACCTAATTTTATGTTTTATTCAGGTCCTGTGTGAACTCCTTGATCTTATGTTCTATACGTTGGCTAAATAAAGGCTTGGATTATCTATGCCCTCTGAGCCAATTGTTGATCTGTCCTGTTAAGTTGAAGAGTCTGTGAACATTCACTCCATGGTCCCTCACTTTACCTATGACTCTCAATATTCTCCCGTTAAATGTATCACTCACACTTCTTTGGGTTCAATTCTATTTGCCACTGTCTGCCCACCTAAGCAGTCCATTGACACCTTCCAGAAATCTATGGCAACCTGCTTCACTTTGAGCCATAAGGCTAGTTTTAGTGCCTTTTATACACCTCCAAATTGTGCCCCTGATATTTATGGCCAAGTTATTTACATATCAGAAAAAAACAGGAGATTGTGGAAAGCCATGAGAATCAGTTTTCCAGTTGCAGATGTAGCTATCAACGATTACCTGTTGTTTCGTACCTCTAAACTTATTTTACATTGAACATGAGATAATAAAATGTGAGGCTGGATGAACACAGCAGGCCCGACAGCATCTCAGGAGCACAAAAGCTGACGTTTTGGGCCTAGACCCTTCATCTGATGAAGGGTCTAGGCCCGAAACATCAGCTTTTATGCTCCTGAGATGCTGCCGGGCCTGCTGTGTTCATCCAGCCTCACATTTTATTATCTTACATTGAACTTGCTTCATTCTGTTAGATTTCATGAGCTGTTTGTTTCTACTAGTCTGCCATGTGGGAGCCTGTCAAAAGCTTTGGTAAAATCCATGTAGACCACATCAGCTGTACTACCCTCATCAATCCTCCTTGTCACTTCCTCTCAAATTTAATTTGTTTGTCAGGCAAGATCTTCCCCTTAATCACTTCCTGCTGACTCTCCTGGATTAATCTGTGCCCACCGAAGTGACAGTTTATTCTCAGAACTGATCTTAATATTTTGCCCAGTGCTCATGTTGGACTGACCGGTCTGTAATTTTTCAGTCCAGTTCTTGTTCCCTTTTTAAACAAAGGTGCAACATTAGCAGTCTTCCAATCCTCCAGCACAAATCTGCATCTTGTGAACACTGGTCAATAATGGTCTGTTTCCTCCCTGACATCTTTTAACAACCTGGGGTACACTTCAACCAGTTCATGCTGTTCATCCACTTTCAGTCTTATTACAACTTCCGCCTTCCCTATAATTGTCACAACCGAAACTTCCTCCTCAACCATAATGTCTGCATTGTCTCCGTCGTTCATGAACACTGAAGATGAGGAGAAATTTCTTCACCCAATGTGTGGTTAACCTAGAATTCTCTGCCACAGAAAGCAGCTTAGGCCAAAATATTGAATGTTTTCAAGGAGTTAGATATAGTCCTTGGGCCTAAAGAATCAAAGGGTATGGGGTAAAGGCAGGGACAGTTGGATGAGCAGTCATATTGAACGGGGGAGCAGGCTTAAAGGACCGAATGGCCTACTCCTATTTTCTGGATTTCTGTTTTCCATGTAAGACAAATGCAGAATAATATTTGGAATCATACCAATATTTTCTATCTCCTACACATAGGATTTTTTTTAGTCTTTTATGGGAGCTACTGATTCCTTTGTCATCATTTTACTCTCAACATATTGCTGAAACATCTTTGTGTTCACCTTGATTTTACTTGCTGATGACTTTACCTGTGCTGTCTCCGCTTTCCTAATTTTCTTTTTGATTTCACCCCTCTATTTTTGGTAACCTTCTTAGCTTTCCATAGCGTTGAATTCTCAGTATCAAAATAGGCTTTCCTCCTCGACCTTGTCATACCATGCAAGCACCCTTACGTCCATAGGCCTGTAAATTTATCTGCCCCACTATTTTTTTCCTTTATGGATACATGATAATTTTACTTCCTTAGAATCTCCCCCTCTGCCTCACATTGCTGTGGAACTGATTTATTCTTCCATTCTGTAAAATCTGCCATGCCGCATTTGAAAATACTAACACCAGTTCAGTTTTTGTCCTTTTCCATAATTATGTTAAAAATAACTGAATTATAATCACTGTGACCAGACTGTCACACAAAGCTTGGAGTGGTGGAGGTTGAGAGTTCCCACTATTCCTCCTGTTATTGTTTGGTCGAAGGGACTAATTAACAGTGGTAGAGCATAGATCCCTGGTGAGTCTTAACAAGAAGAGGCACTTGTCCTATCTAAAAAGAGGTAGCAATAGACAGATGTTACATTGACAAGTTGGCATAATTACTTAAGAATTGTTACTTAAGAATCTACAGAGACATTGTTGTCATCAGATTTTGTAGAGTTCTGTGTGACTTAAAACTAATTGTTTCTGGAAGAGTTGACTTTTTAAACAGCAGAAATTCTGTTTCATTGCCAGTCCTTCCATCCATCGAGCTTCATTTCCTCAATCTAAGTCCAGAATTCTGTTGTTAGACTTGCTCTGTATTAAGGTTCTCCAGAGTGCATTTCTCAAATTCTGCTTATTCCTTTCATGCTAAATCTAGCCCAGTCGATATCTGAGTAATCAAAATCCTTCACTTGCCCAGTAGCTTTTTTATACTTTTCAGATTTTGTAGAACCATAGAGCCTGTACAGTGTGGAAGCAGGCCATTCAACCCATCGAATCCGCACTGATCCTCTGAAGAGCATCCCACCAGATCCACCCGAACTCTACACGACCTGATGATAACACTGTCTCTGTATAAAGAAATCAGTCGGTCTTCTATAACACCCTGATAGCGTAAGAAGAGCAAGACTGACTCCTGAAATTCTTAAGTAATTGTAAGAGCTAGTCAATGTAACACCTGTATTTCCCATGGCTAACCCACCTCACTTACGGATCCCTGGACACTGTGGGCAATCTAGCATGGCAAATCCACCTAGCGTGCACATCTTTGAACTGTGGGAAGAAACCAGAGCACTCGAAGGAAACCCACACAGACACAGGGAGAATGTACAAACTCCACATAGACAGCCACTTAAGGGTGGAAATGAACTCAGGACTGCTGCCATGAGGCAGCAGTGCTAACGACTGAGCCACCATGCCATGCTATTGATCTGCATATTTGCTCAGCTCTCCACTACATGCATTGGAGGCTATAATGTACAACAAAAGTATGATTGATTGTTCATTTTTCATTATTTAGACACTACATGTGACTTCTTTAATGATCCTTCTAATGTATCATTTCTTCTCATTGTTATAATTATCTCTTTGATCATGGTCAACATGATTTCAGAAACAAAAACAGAAGTTGCTAGAAAAGCTCAGCAGATCTGTGATATGTGAAGAGAAATCAGAGCTAACGTTTCAGGCCTGGTGACCCTTCCTCGGAACTGGCTTCAGTCCAACTCAGATAACTGGTCCTCCTTTTTTCTGCTGACTGTTAGGCTTCATGTGAAATAAATTAAGAATGCTCTTGACTCTGTTTTTAATAGATTTGAGCCACCAGGTCAATTAACAGAATGTGAGCATCTTTGGCCAGGACAGTTTCATTGCCCATCTCTGATGGCCCTTGAGAAAGTGGTAGTAAACCACATTCTTGAAATGCTGCAGTCAATATGGTTTTAGGTATACCCACAGTGGAGTTAGGAAGAATGTTTGAGGGTTTAGACCCAGTGGAACTGAAGAAATAGTGATATACTTTCAAATTGGGCTGGTATGTGGCTCTGAGGAGGCGACATTCTTGCGTATCTGCTGGCTTTCCATTATGGATGGTAGAGATCATGGTTTTGGAAGGTACTGTGGACAGTTACTGCAGTTCATGATAAATCATACATACCCATGCCAGTGTGTGATTGAGTAGAGGGAGTGAACGGCTGCTAATTTATGGATGAGGGTAGTTCATATTGGTAGTGTATGTGTTTGAGCTGGTGCAATAAGGGTTGCATTTCATTTTTTACAAACAAGGTAGATTGCAAGAAAGGAGTGGAGGAAGCTTCATTCTTCAGTTGGCTCAAGAGCTTGCAGCTGATTCTGGCTACCAAGGTAAGAAAATGCGTGCTAGCTTGTCTACACTGAGGTTCCTTAAATTAAGATGTACAAATGTTCAGATACTGAATTAGGAGATCAGCATACAAGTTCAGGTTGCATTTGTTCTTCAGTCTGGTCTCTATGGAATAATAAAAGTTCTATGTGCTGCTAAGATTTTGATTTACTTGAGTCAAAAGCTAAAGTACGTGTTAGTATAAAAACAATGTCATGTGAAGCACCACTTTGGATCCAAAACTGCGTTGTTTGTATACTGTATAAATATAATTGTTGATATCCAGATGTGAGTTATAAGGGCTAAATGAATTGTCCCCTGATACTTAAAGAGACTTGAATATACTTTAGTTACCTATATGCCTAATGTAGTCTAAATAACAACAATGTGGCATTTCACTGCAAAATATATATTATCAGAGTAACTAGAGAGAAACATGACAGCACCCATTTTCAATGTAGTGTGGGAGTGAGTAAGTCACCACTATTTCTAATACATGTTCATTTCCAAACTTTGGTTGGAAATTCACAGAAAGAAAATTCACAGCTTTGGCACTTGTTGTTATCCAAAGGATAGATATAATGTGAAGAATTTGGTCAGAGTTTCAGTTTTTAACTTGTCCTGATTATCAGTGTGACTTGAATCAAATTCTATTTTTGTTTTGTGTAAGTCAAGTTCAAAGAGAAATGGGGATATTTTATTCTTTTCTGCTCTAAGGCACTTGCCTCAAATGTGCCCATCTTTGCAGCTGAAAGTATATCCATCTGTTAGGATAAACTAAAATGTCATTAGAAGCCTTCAGAGAGGGAGTTGAACATTATTTTTGTTGAAGTCTGATCCCTTAAAAAGAGGATTCTTTCATTTCCATCAGTGATGATTGAAAAGAGTGTAATGGATCAGTCACAGAGCGAGTAACTTTCCATTCAGCAACCTCTAGGGGACTCCTTCACATGGCAGAAGTTTAATTTCACAGTTTCTCTTGGGTTCAGTGTGACAAAGCATCATGCGACTGAATTAAGCCAAAGAGTGCATTGTAAACATATTCAGTTGGTTTTATTGTGATGGGCGTTTGAAAATGTTCCACCAACAATGCACCCTGGTATAAATTATGGCATGCTTATTGGTTAAAATGAGAAATACTTTCAAATGAGGTCAGCAGCTGTTGACGAATAGTTTATGATCTGCCCTATGAGTGGAGGTATTTCATCTCTATCACATTGGTGCCTGTGACATTTGTATTTATGACCCATGGCAGCTGAAGTAAGTGAATAGAAACCTTTCAGTGATAGAATTTTTGCCTTGCCTAATATAACAATAAAATATTTCTAAAAAAGCATTGGTTGATATTCTGTTTACTGTGGAAGGACTTAATGTGCATTTTCGTACCAGTTTTGTTTTCTCTCTTCGTCTGCTGAGGCTTGTGTTCCTTATCACAAAGCCAAAGAGAACTACTGTCATCCTCCTGTGACAAACACAAGAGGGTCTATTGAACAGTAATGAGGGAAAGAAGGCAGAACAAACAAATGAATAAGTATTTTTAACACTGCAAGATGAATCAAAGCAGCCAATATATTTAATAGATGTCCAAAATAAGACCCAATTTAGTGATGAAGGGATGCACTTATCACCATCTCAGACTGGACCAAGACATTTTAAAATCTAGATATAGTAGAAACTATAGATGTTGGAGTCAGAGATAATACAGCTTGGAGCTGGAGAAACACAGCAGGCCAGGCAGCATCAGAGGAGCAGGAAAGTTAACATTTTAGGTCAACTGAAACATCAACTTTACTGCTCCTCTGATGCTGCCTGGCCTACTATATTTCTCCAGCTCCACACTGTGTTATCTCTATTTTAAAATCTATGTCTTCAATCAAGATTGTGAATCAAAGCTAAAAATTTCTTTCAGGTCACTAATTAGTTGGAAATTATAGAATCCCTACAGTGTGGGAACAGGTCCTTCTTCCTAACAAGTCTACACTAACCCTCAACACAACCCACCCAGACCCCACCTAATCTACACATCCCTCAACACTACAGGCAATTTAACATATCAAAGAAAAAGAGACAGCCTATAAAGTGGCCAAGAGCACTGGGAATTCAGAAGATTGGGAAGGCTACAAAAACAAACAGAGGACAACAAAGAAAGCAATAAGGAAGGAGAGAATCAAATATGAAGGTGGGCTAGCTAGTAATATTAGAAATGATAGTAAAAGCTTCTTTGAATACATAAGAAACAAACGAGAGGCAAAAGTAGACATTGGGCCGCTCCACATTGATGCTGGAAGACCAGTGATGGGAGATAAGGAAATAGCTAAAGAACTTAATAAGTACTTTGCGACAGTCTTCACAGTGGAAAACATGAATAGTATGCCAACAATTAGGGAGAATCAGGGGGCAGAGTTGAGTATGGTAGGCATTACAAAAGAGAAAGTGCTAGAAAAGCTAAAAGGTCTAAAAATCTCCTGGCCCCGATGGGATACATCCTAGAGTTCTGAGGGAGGTGGCTGAGGAAATAGCAGAGGCTTTGGTTGTGATCTTTCAAAAGTCACTGGATTCAGGGAAAGTCCCAGATGATTGGAAAATTGATGTTGTAACCCCTTTGTTTAAGAAAGGATCATGGCAAAAGATGGAAAATTATTGGCCGATTAGCTTAACCTTGGTAGTTGGTAAAATTCTAGAATCCATTGTCAAGGATGAGATTTCTAAATTCCTGGAAGCGCAGGGTCAAATTAGAATAAGTCAGCATGGATTTAGTAAGGGGAGGTTGTGCCTGACAAACCTGTTATAATTTTTTGAAGAGGTAACAAGTATGTTAGACAGGGGAAACCCAGTAGATGTTATCTATCTAGACTACCAAAAGGCCTTTGACACGGTGCCACACAGGAGGCTGTTGAGCAAGGTGAGGGCCCATGGTGTTCGAGGTGAGCTACTGGCTTAGACTGAGGTCTGACAGAAGACAGAGATTTGGGATAAAAGGCTCTTTTTTGGAATGGCAACCAGTGACGAGTCGTGTCCCGCAGGGTTCAGTGTTGGGGCTGCAGCTGTTCACCTTATATATTAATGGTCTGGATGAAGGGACTGGGGGCATTCTGGCGAAGTTTGCCGATGATACGAAGATAGGTGGACAGGCAGGTAGTACTGAGGAGGTGGGGAATCTGCAGAAAGACCTAGACAGTTTAGGAGAGTGGTCCAGGAAATGGCTGATGAAATTCAATGTGAGCAAATGTGAGGTTTTGCACTTTGGAAAACAGAATACAGGCATGGACTATTTTCTAAATGGTGAGAAAATTCATAAAGCAGAAGTACAAAGGGATCTGGGAGTGTTGGTCCAGGATTCTCTAAAAGTTAACTTGCAGGTAGAGTCCGTGATTAAGAAAGCGAATGAAATGTTGTCGTTTATCTCAAGAGAGTCGGAATATAAAAGCAGCGATGTGCTTCTGAGGCTTTATAAAGCTCTAGTTAGGCCCCATTTAGAATACGGTGTCCAATTTTGGGCCCCACACCTCAGGAAGCAAATACTAGCCCTGGAGCGTGTCCAGCGGAGATTCACACGGATGATTCCTGGAATAGTAGGTTTAATGTATGATGAACGGCTAAGGATCCTGGGATTGTACTCATTAGAGTTTAGGATGTTGAGGGGAGATCTAATAGAAGCTTACATGATAATGTATGGCTTAGAAGGGGTGGATGCTAGGAAGTTGTTTCCATTAGGCAGGGAGACTAGGACCCATGGGCACAGCCTTAATATTAGAGGGGGTAAATTTAAAATGGAAATCGGACAACATTTCTTCAGCCAGAGAGTGGTGGGCTTGTGGAATTCATTGCCACGGAGTGCAGTGGAGGCCGGGACGTTAGATGCCTTCAAGGCAGAGATCGACAAATTCTTGATCTCAGAGGAATCAAGGGCTACGGGGAGAGTGGAGGGAAGTGGTGTTGAAACGCCCATCAGCCATGATTTAAATGGCGGAGTGGACTTGATGGGCCGAATGGCCTTACTTCCACTCCTATGTCTTATGGTCTAACATGGCCAAACAACCTAGCCTACACATCTTTGGACTGTGGGAGGAAACCAGAACAGCCAGAGGGGACCCACACAGACACAGGGAGAATGTGCAAACTCCACACAGACAGTTCCCTGAAGATGGAATCAAACCTGGGTCCCTGGTGCTGTGAGGTAGCAGTGCTAACCACTGTGCCACCGCGCTGCCCAATATGTTTGGAAACATTTTGAATTTCATCAGCCAATCAAATTAAGGAGGAGATAAGATGCTCTCAACTTCACAGAAAAAAAAGCCTTTAGAAGGAATCAACATTTTGTCTAGTCTGTAACAAACCTTTACATGAACCTTGATGCAGTGTAATACACTCTGAGATTTACCGACATCATTAGACATGTCTTCTGTAGCTTAATCACTGTGGAATGCTGGATATTCTGAAGGTATGGATTCTGTTGATGATTCCTGGCATCACCAAGTTAAAATGTATAAAACGGGATAGAGGTTTTTATGGTACACCAGAATTCTTCAGTCAAGTTTGAGCTGAATTTTAACGTAAATGTTAGAAGAGTCATCCCAAATAAGCTCAAGTTCGGAGAAATACACATGAAGAATCTTGATGTTGAATAGTTACTGTAGGCATTGACGAGGGTTAATTGGGGTCACAAATGAAGGCACAACTCTTTTTCACTTAGTAAAATAAGTTAGGTAGCAAACCAGCTGAACCATCAAGTTTCTGACTGCTAAAAGAAACTAGCATTTATAGGTGCCTTTGAAAGAAATTTGCACACACCGTAAGAACACCTGGATGTTCAATGACAGTTACATCATTGAATGCCCACTACCAACATTCTGGTGGTTACCATTGTCCTGAAGCTGAACTAAATACTGTGGTTATAGGTGCAAATCAGAGACCAGAAATTTGTTAGCGAGTAATTCACTTTGTGTCTCTCTCTAAAGTGTGTCCACCGTCTACAAGGCCTAAGATTACAGTGTGATGGAATATTCGTGACTTGCCTGCTTGAGTTTATCTCTAACAACGCTTGAGGAAGTCTACGTTTGACAAAGCAGCCTATTTGATTGGCACCCCAAACACCACTTTGATCAATGACTCCCTTCACCACTCGCATGTAATGCCAGCAGTGTGCATCATCTACAAATACATCGCAGCAACTCACCAAGACACCTCTAACTGAACCTTTCAAACTTGTGAGCTGTACCTCCTGGAAGGTTAAGAGCTAAAGATGCATAGGAACATCACCACCTTATAAGCACACACAACAGGTACCTCCCCCTCTCCCCTCCACACCAAGGTCCAGACAATCGTGATTTGAATTGCAATTCAGTCACTGTGTCTGAATCAAATTCTTCAAACTCCCTTCCTAACAGCAAGGTGGGTATCCTTATATCGCAAGGATTGCACTGGTTTGAGAAGGTCATTTACTAGTACCATCATCATAACTGTTAGTTATCGACAATAAATGCTGGCCTCGCCAGTAAATCCCACATCTGACGAGTGCATTTGAAAAAATCATGCACTGACAACAAAATTAGTGCAGCATTCACTTGTGTGTGATGAATTTCTCAGTAGAAAGGCACTAAGTATTTAATTTGGTTGTAAAGGTTCTTTAGAGAAGGCAGGACCATCATATAGTGGCATGACCTAACCAATGCAGATTATTTTCACAATTTGTTTACCTAGCATTTGGTTTACGGAGCTTAGATGATTTTTCTGCTGAGTATTTAAAGTCATTTGTAGGTCGTGCTTTGTTCCTGCCTTTACATTAGCCATGATGTGGAGTTGCCAGTGTTGGACTGGGGTGGACAAAGTCAGAACACATGACACCAGGTTATATTCAACAGGTCTATTTGAAATCGCACAGGCTTTGGAAGCACAGCCCGTTTGTCAGCTGCTGCGGTCTGAAAGCTTGCCTTATTTCAAATAAACTTGTTGGACCATGACCTGGTGTCATGTGACTTCTGGTGTTTACATTGGTTTTGTCATTTTGTCTTAAATTTTATGTAAGTAAGTATTAAGTTATCCAGTTTGGCATATAAAAATAACAAGTGTTTCTTAAAACGTGAGAGGTTGAAAACTGATGATGACCAAAGATTCTGGGAGTCTGTATGCAGGAGTCATTGGAAGTTAAGGTGAGGCTGCAGCATTCACTTAGAAAGGCAAATAATACGTTGGCCTTGCTCATGGAGGATTTTAGTTCAGGATCAAACATGTCTTGCTGCAATTATATCGAGCCTTGTTTGGACTGAACCTGAGTTTTGTGTGTGGTTTTTGTATCCTTATCTAAGTAAGGATATACTTGCCATATACAGTGTGTAATGGAGGGATTGCGTAATGTGGGATTAATTCTGACGAAAGATTGACAAACCTGAGCTTGTATTCTCTAGAGTTTGAAAGAATTCAAGATGATCCCATTGAAACTTAGGAAATTCTTACAGGACTAACAAGGATTGATGTTTATGGGATATTTCTGGACAATCAAGGATATTGTCTCAGAAGCATGGGCGGCCATTTAAGAATGAGACGAGGGTGGTGAATCTTTGGAATTTACTATGCTAGACATCTGTAGAAGCTCAATCATTCAAGGAATTCACAACAGTGGGAATCGATGTTAGGACCCGTTGCATGCACCTCCTGTAGAATCTGGGAGATAAGGGCCACCTCTCGTGACCCACTGACTTCATCTGTGGGAAGTGCACCCAACTCGGGTGAGGGAGCTGGAGCTGGATGACCCTCGGATCATTCGGGAGGCTGAGAGGCTAATTGAGAGGAGTTACAGGGAGGTAGTCGCACCTCAAATACAGGAAAAAGGTAGATGAGTTACAGTCAGGGGATGGAAAGGGAACAGGCAGACAGTGCCGGGATCCCCTGTGGCCATTCCCCTCAACAACAAGTATACTGTTTTGGATACTGTTCAGGGGAATGACTTACCAGGGGTAAGCCATGGGTTACAGGCCTCTGGTACAGAATCTGTCCCTGTTGCTCAGACGGGAAGGCGGAGAGGAGGAGAGCATTAGTCATTGGTGACTCCACAGTTTGGGGGACAGATAGGAGATTCTGTGGGAACGAGAGAGACTCGTGGTTGGTGTGTTTCCCCCAGGTGCCAGGGTCCATGATGTCTCAGACATGTCTCCTTAAGTGGGAGGGGGAGCAGCCCCAAGTCATGGTCCACATAGGCACCAACGACATTGGTAGGAAAAGAGATGGGGATGTAAGGCAGAAATTAAAGGAGCTAGGTTGGAAGCATAGAGCTGGAACAAGCAGAGTTGTTATCTCTGGTTTGTTACCCGTGCCATGTGCTAGCAAGGCAAGGAATAGGGAGAGAGAGCAGTTGAAAATGTGGCTACAGGGATGGTGCAGGAGGGAGGGATTCAGATACCTTGATAATTGGGGTTCATTCTGGGGTAGGTGGGACCTCTACAAAAGGGATGGTCCACATCTGAACCAGAGGGGTACCAGTATTCTGGGGGGCACATTTACTAATGCTCTTCGGGAGGGTTTAAACTAATTCAACAGGGGGATGGGAATCTGAATTGTAGCTTCAGTGAACAGGAGGTTGAGAGTAGTGAGGTCATGAATAAGGATTCAAGGTTGCAGGAGTGTACCATCAGGCAGGAAGGTGGTTTGAAGTGTGTCTACTTCAACACCAGGAGCATCCGGAATAAGGTGTGTAAACTTGCAGCATGGGTTGGTACCTGGGACTTCTGGGTTGTGGCCGTTTTGGAGACATGGATAGAGCAGGGAACAGGAATGGTTGTTGCAGGTTCCGGGGTTTAGGTGTTTCAGTAAGATCAGGGAAGATGGTAAAAAGAGGTGGAGGTGTGGTATTGTTAGTCAAGGACAGTATTATGGAGGCAGAAAGGACATTTGATGAGGATTCGTCTATTGAGGTAATATGGGCTGAAGTTGGAAACAGGAAAGGAGAGGTCAACCTGGTGGGAGTTTTACTACAGGCCTCCAAAAAGTTCCAGAGATGTAGAGGAAAGGATTGCAAAGATGATTCTGGATAGGAGCAAAAGTAACAGGGTAGTTGTCATGGGGGCTTTAACTTTCCAAATATTGACTGAAGACATGATAGTTCGAGTACTTTAGATGGGTCAGTTTTTGTCCAAAGTGTGCAGGAAGGTTTCCTGACACAGTATGTAGATAGGCCAACAAGAGGCGAGGCTACATTGGATTTGGTACTAGGTAATGAACCAGGCCAGGTGTTAGAATCGGAGATAGGTGAGTACTTTGGTGATAGTGACCATAATTCGGTTACGTTTACTTTAGCGATGGAAAGGGTTAGGTATATACCGCAGGGCATGAGTTATCGCTGGGGGAAAGGCAATTATGAGGTGATTAGGCAAGATTTAGGATGCACAGGATGGGGAAGGAAACAGCAGGGGCTGGGCACAATTGAAATGTGGAACTTGTTCAAGGAACAGCTACTGCTTGTCCTTGATAAGTATGTACCTGTCAGGCAGGGAGGAAGTGGTTGAGCGAGAGAACTGTGGTTTACCAAAGAAGTTGAATCTCTTGTCAAGAGGAAGAAGGAAGCTTATGTAAGGATGAGGCGTGAAGGCTCAGTTAAGGTGCTTGAGACTTACAAGTTAGCCAGGAAGGACCTAAAGAGAGAGCTAAGAAGAGCCAGGAGGGAGCATGAGAAGTCTTTGGCACATAGGATCAAGGAGAGCCCTAAAGCTTTCCCCAGGTATGTCAAGAATAAAGATTGACTACAGTAAGATTGGGGCCAGCTAAGGACCTAGTAGAAAGTTGTGCATGGAGTCCGAAGAGATAAGAGAGGCGCTAAATGAATATTTTTTGTCAGTATTCACACAGGAAAAAGACAATGTTGCCGTGGAGAATACTGAGATACAGGCTATTAGACAAGATGGGATTGAGGTTCATTGGGAGAAAGTGTTAGCAGTTCTGGAAAGTGTGAAAATAGATAAGTCCCCTTGGCCAGATGGGATTTATCCTAGGTTTCTTTGGGAAGCTGGGGAGGAGATTGCGGAGCCTTTGGCTTTGATCTTTGTTATCATTATCTACAGGAATAGTGCCAGAAGACTGGAGGATAGCAAACGTTGTCCCCTTGTTCAAGAAGGGGAGTAGAGACAACCCTGGTAATTGTAGACCAGCGAACCTTACTTTGTTTATGGGTAGAGTGTTGGAGAGGATTATAAGAGATTGGATTTATAATCATTTGGAAAGTAATAATTTGATTAGGGATAGTCAACACGGTTTTGTGAAGGGTAGGTCGTACCTCACAAACCTTGTGGAGTCCTCTGAGAAGGTGACAAACAGGTGGATGAGGGTAATGTGATTGATGTGGTATATATGGATTTTAGCAAAGCATTTGATAAGGTTCCGCATGGTAGGCGATTGCAGAAAATGTGGAGGCATGGGAGTGAGGGTGTTTTAGCAGTTTGGATCAGAAATTGGCTCGCTGTAAGAAGACAGAGGGTGGTGATTGATGGGAAATGTTCATCCTGGAGTTCACTTACTTGTGGTGTACCGCAAGGATCTGTTTTGGGGCCACTGTTGTTTGTCATTTTTTATAACTGACCTGAATGAGGGCATGAAGGATGGGTTAGTAAATTTGTGGTGGACTAAAGTCGATGGAGTTTTGGATAGTGCAGAAGGATGTTGCAGGCTACAGAGGGCCATAGATAACCTGCAGAGCTGGGCTGAGAGGTGGCAAATAGAGTTTAATGTGAAAAATTGTGAAGTGATTCACTTTGGAAGGAGTAACACAAATACAGAGTACTGGGCTAATTGTAAATTAGCAAGTTTTGAGAAGATTTGTAGCTCAGGTTGAGGTTCTGGATGTGAGTTTGCTCATTGAGCTGGAAGGTTAGTTTTCAGACGTTTCGTCAGCTTTTTTTTAATTTGAAAAAATATACTTTATTCATAAGATGTACAAAAAATAAAACATATTTACACACCTACCCAGTCATGCAAGCCGCTCCGGGTTACCCAGGGGGTACATACACCAACTAAAGGAAAAAAAAACAAACAAAGAAGAAAAAAAAACAAAGAAAATACCACGGCAGTTGTCACCCTGCACAGTCCCAGTTGGCCCCCTGACCAGTTGGGGAAGGCGCCAACTGGGCCCAGGTACAGGATAGGGCCCTTTTTCCTATTCTGGACGAGGGGTTTCAGACCGTGGTCTTTCCCCACTGCGCCTTGGCGGCGGCTGCCCCAAGCTTTAGCGCGTCCCTCAGCACGTAGTCCTGGACCTTGGAGTGCGCCAGTCTGCAACATTCAGTCGGGGTCAGTTCTTTCAGCTGGCAGACCAGCAAGTTGCGGGCAGACCAAAGAGCATCTTTCACCGCATTGATGGTCCTCCAGGCGCAGTTGATGTTGGTCTCGGTGTGCGTCCCGGGAAACAGCCCGTAGAGCACGGAGTCCCCTGTCACGGAGCTGCTCGGGACGAACCTCGACAAATACCACTGCATCCCCCTCCAGACCTCCTGTGCTTAGGCACACTCCAGAAGGAGGTGATAGACAGTCTCGTCCCCCCCGCAGCCACCTCGAGGGCAGCGTGCGGTGGCGCAGAGATTCCGGGCATGCATAAAGGATCTCACTGGCAGAGCCCCTCTCACCACCAGCCAAGCAATGTCCTTGTGCTTGTTTGAAAGTTCTGGCGATGAGGCATTCTGCCAAACACTTTGGCAGTCTGCGTGGGAACCACACGACGGGATCCACCCTCTCCTTTTCCCGAAGGATCTCGAGGATACTACGTGCTGACCACTGCCTGACAGCCTTGTGGTCAAAGGTGTTTCCTTTCAAAAATTTCTCCACGAAGGACAGGTGGTACGGAACAGTCCAACTACTCGGAGCGTTCCGCGGCAACGAGGCCAGGCCCATCCTTTGCAACACCGGGGACAGGTAGAACCTCAGTAAGTAGTGACACTTGGTGTTTGCGTACTGAGGATCTACGCACAGCTTGATGCAGCCGCACACAAAAGGTAGCCGTCAGGGCGAGGGTGGCGTTCGGTACGCCCTTTCCCCCATTTTCCAGGTCTTTGTACATGATGTCCCTGCGGACCCGGTCCATCCTCGACCCCCAAATGAAATGGAAGATGGCCCGGGTGATCGCAGCGGTGCAGCTCCAGGGAATAGGCCAGGCCTGCGCCACATACAGTACCGAAAGCCCCTCGCACCTGACAACCAGGTTCTTACCCGCGATGGAGAGGGACCGGAGCGTCCACCTGCCCTGCTACTGCTTCAATTTGGTGATACGCTCCTCCCAAGTCTTAGTGCACACCCCAGCTTCACCAAACCAAACACCCAGCACCTTCAGGTAGTCTGTCCTGACGGTGAAGGGGATGAAGGAGCGGTCGTCCCAGTTCCCAAAGAACATGACCTCGCTCTTACCCCTATTGACTTTGGCACCCGAGGCCAGTTCAAACTGGCCGCAGATGTCCAATAGTCTACTCACCGACCGACGATTGGTGCAGAAGACAGCGACATCGTCCATGTACAGGGAGGTCTTGACCTGAAGGCCTCCGCTGCCTGGGATAATCACGCCCTTCAGGCTCACGTCCTTCCTGATGGATGCGGCGAAGGGCTCCACACAGCATACGAACAAGGCAGGAGACAGCAGGCAGCCCTGCCTGACTCCAGATCTAACAGGAAACTGTCCGATTCCCACCCGTTGATCGAGACTGCGCTAACGATGTTGGCGTAGAGCAGCCGGATCCAATTGCGGATGCCCTCCCCGAACCCCAATTTGGAGAGGACATCCCTCATGTAAGCATGAGAGACCCTGTCGAAGGCCTTCTCCTGGTCCAGGCTGACAAGGCAGGTGTCCACCCGTCTGTCCTGTACATAGGCGATTGTATCCCTGATGAGCGCGAGGCTCTCAGCGATCTTCCTGCCCGGCACAGCACAGGTTTGGTCAGGGTGAATCACCGACTCCAGGACAGACCTGACCCGGTTGGCTATGATCTTGGCCAGGATTTTGTAGTCCACGTTCAATAGTGAAATGGGGCGCCAATTCTTAATTTCTTCCCTCTCCCCCTTCCTCTTGTAAATGAGGGTGATGACGCCCTTCATCATGGACTTGCACATTTCCCCTGCCTGAAGCACCCTATCGTCCACCTCCAGCAGGTCCTGGCCGACCAGGTCCCACAGAGCAGAATGCAGCTCGACCGGTAAGCCGTCGCTTCTGGGAGTCCTATTCCTCTCGAAGGACTTGAGGGCTCTAGTCAGCTCATCCAGGGATATCGGCCGGTCCAGCCACTCCCTCGTGCCGTCGTCTAAGACCTCCGTAATAGATGACAGGAACGATTCGGAGGCCATGCTGTCCGTGGGCTTCGTGTCGTACAGTCAGGCATAGAAGGATCTGCTGATCCTCAAAATGTCGGGCCGAGACGACGTCAACGAGCCGTCGTCCTCCATCAGCTGGCTAAGCACAGAGCTCTCTTTGTGCACCTTCTGAAAGAAGAAACGCAAGCACGTCTCGTCCCGCTCCACGGAGCGGACCCTGGACCGGAAGATTATCCTGGAGGCCTCCGCGGCGAAGAGCGAGGCTTGCTGGCCCCTCACCTCGCGGAGGTGCTCCGTGACATCGACCCCCATCAACTGCAGAAGGAGCAGGTTCTGCACCCTTTTCTGGAGTTGCGACAGCTTTCCTCGCCTCTCTCTTGCCTTCCGAACACCTTTGAGGACAAAGAACCTCTTGATGTTCTCCTTCACCGTCTCCCACCAGTCGCCCGGAGACTCAAAGAGGGGTTTCACGGTTTTCCAACCGGCATACTCCCTCTTAAGCTCCTCGACGTTCTCTGGGGTCAACAGAGTCATGTTGAGCTACCACGTCCCCTTGCCGGCCGGCTGGTCATCCTTTAAGTGACAGTTGGCCAGCAGGAGGCAGTGGTCAGAGAAGAACACCGGCTTGACGCCGGTGGACCTGCCCAAGAACACCCGTGACAGAAACAGGAAGTCTATCCTTGAGCGAATAGACCCGTCTGGCCGCGGCCAGGTGTACCTCCGCTGCGCTCCGTCTGCAGGGGTGCTGAAGACGTCAAGCAGCTTGGCGTCCTTCACTGTGCCCATCAGGAATCTGGACGTGACGTCCAGTTGACTCCCCCCACCCGCTGTCCCCACGCCGGATCTTCCATCTGCATCGATGATGCAGTTGAAGTCTCGCCTAGGATGACCGGCCTGGACGTAGCCAGCTAGGGTGGAAGCTGCTGCAGGACGGCCAACCGCTCATTCCGTACCGCTGGGGCGTACACGTTGATCAGCTTCACGGGAGTGTTCCTGTAGCTGACGTCAGCCACTAGGAGGCACCCCACCACCACCTCCTGAACTTGAGAGATGGTGAAGTCACGCCCCCGCAGCAGAATAGCCAGGCCCGAGGACCGACAGTCGTTACCCCCCGACCAGATCGAAGGCCCACAGGTCCAGGTGCCGGACCATTTCCCGTACCTGCCGAGGTGCGGTATCCCGCACTCCTGCAGAAACAGGAGGTCTGCCTTGATGGTGGTCAGGTAGGCCAATGTGGATACACATCTTGCGGTGGACTTGACACTGCGCACATTAATGCTCGCAACTCGTACCTCCATTGTGGGCAGTGACCGCAGTACCCTCCCCAAGACCAAGGTCCAACCCCTCCATCTGTCACTTCATGCTCATTGCCCGGGCTAACTGCTGGACGCTCTCCGGGCTCAGGAAACCGTCCGTGCTGCCTCCCGGTTGGCATCCCCCCATCCCTGGTGCGGAGGCAGGAGGGTCCGGCTCTGGGTCAGGCTGGGGATGCGCTGTTTCCTCCTTCCCGCCTGGAAGTTCCGGGGGGCCCTCCAGTGCCCCAGCGGCACTTGACTGGGTGTCGGAGGGAGCCTCAGGATGCCTCCCGTCACCTGGAAGCGAGGTGCTGCTTTCCTTCTCCCTCGAGATCTTTAACTTCTGCTTCGGGCGGGCCCTTTCCGAATCCCCCTCGTCAGAGGAGCTCTTATAGCCCCCCCTGGAGCTGCCTCTTCCCGCCTGATGTTTGCGGTTCCTGGGCCCATCGACGCACCTTCCTCCTCGCTTTCCAGACGGTCGTCCACTCCCCTGGGTCGCCTGTCGCCGCCTCCATCGACTCCGGGTTATCGGCGGGGAGCGGAGCCTGCAGGGGCGCTTTGCTGGCCTCGGGCCCATCCTGCGGAGCTGGGCCCTCCTGCACATTAGTGGGGTCTTTGCTGGGCCCTGGTGCCTTCCTCTCCTCCGGGGGGGCTGGCCCCGCATTGCCCCTGCCGGCGACCTGGGCGTAGGTGGTCCCCCGCTGTGGGCATGCCCTATAGAGGTGGCCCACTTCCCAGCAAAGGTGACCGCACTTCTATGGGTAGTAGGTGCAAAAAGCAGTAGGGTGCTCAATCTGTTCAATATTTTAAAGGCAGAATTAGATTCTTGATTACCAAGGGGTAAATGATCATTGGGGCTATGTAGGTATGTAGAATTGAAGTTAAAATCAGATCATCTATGATTTTCTTGAATAACTGAGAAGTCTTAAAGAGCTAAGTGGCCTACTGTTCTTCCTTGTTTATGTGTTCATCGACAGACAGCAGAGAGACCAACTGGGCAGATGTCATTGTGAACTGAAGGCAGCAATGTTAATAGGGTCATGTGGGTTTTGCCTTTGTGCACGGCTGTAAAAGAATTGGTTTTGGAAGAAATTCTGGGAGATGATTCGTCTTAATTATGGCTTACTCCAGATATATTTCATTTTTCCATTGTTCTTATTAAAAATATCTATTAGTTGCAAAGATATTATGATCTGGAATATACTGTCTGAAAGGATGAAGAAAGCATCTTCAATAGGAACTTTCAAATGGAATTAGGACATTTGTAGAAAATGTACATTGTTATGGAAAAAGAATAGGTCGTTTTAAAAAGGTACATCATGAACCGAATGGAATCTACTATGTTGTATGATTTCATCGTGGAAGCTTTCCAGCCCCAGTGAATGGCTTTGGAGGCTAGGAAGGAAATGGAATACACCCCGACACAGTGATGGTGTCCCTTTTGAGCTGTGTTTCCCAGAGATGGAGTACGACAAGACACAGACATTCAATTGCTTGATTTAATGTCCCCAATCGAGGGACATTATTCCACATTAAAAGAACTCGTCTGGTGTCAGATAAAGCCCTGCTATGTTTAGAGCCCAGGATCTAGTTGGAGGCAGCTTTCTGGTTCCAGGTGCAAGGTACATCTGGGCCTCTGCGCAGCCACACAAGGCCTATATGACAGCCACTGATATTTCTAGTGGCATGGTCCCATCTCCACACTGAAGGTCCTAACATTTCAAAGATGTTTCGTATTTAAAATACTCGGCAATCTTCAGAGAGTCCTTGCATTTTGAGATGTTCTGATGGTCCCCAATCTGCCTTAGCTGTTCCCAGCTTTCCCAGTGATGTAGGCCATTCAGCACCCCAAACTATCCCTGGCCCTTCCATATCACAGTCTATTCAGCTTTCCTCAATTGGACACCATATATGGAGGTGTCATGTAAGAGGGTGGCTCTGTATTGTTGGCAAACACCAGCTATGCTAGGCCCCAGAAAGGATCCTGATGCTTGTATTGGAATGATTCTGTCTCAGATTTTTGCAGTCATGAGACTCATTCTATTTTATAAAGTTACCATTTTCATGAGGAGCATTGGACCTGCCATTACATTATTGGAAGTATGGGAGTGCTGGGGACATCATAGGGAAGAATAATACGAAACAAGAAGTTTTCTCCTTACTAGCCTGATTCAGAAATATGGGAATATAGCATCAAAAGCAGGCCTCTTAACCCTGCAGCGCCAATTTAAAAATATCATGGCTGATCATCCACTTCACTACCACATTCTGGTTCCAAAGGACATGTATAAATACATTGGTCTTTTGATTTTTTTTGTTGAATCTACATTGTTTAAAGATCTAGCAAACATTTATACAACATAGAATATTTGAAAGTTTGGGATTTTTAGTAATCTTGTTCGTTGTATCTTGAGCCTCTGCGTCATAAGGAATAAGAAAGTGATGTTGATATATTTTTGGAGTTACCTGCTCATGTGCTTCATTCTTTTCTCTCATGAGAGAATGTACTGTATCACACAGAATATCTGATGGACTTGAAATTGGTGGTAACACGCTTGATTGCCATCACGTCCACAATTATCCACTCCCTCCACCATTGATGCTCAGTGGCAGCAACATGTGTTATCTACAAGATGCACTGCAGAGGTTTGCCAGAGATCTTCAGATAGCACTCTCCAAATCTATCCCCACCTCCATCTAGAAGGACCAGGACAACAGGTTCATAAAAACGATACCACCTGCAAGTTCTCCAAGCCACTCACCATCCTGACTTAGAAATATATTGCCATTCACTTACTGTTGCTGGATCAAAATCCTGGAATTCCTTCCATAAGGGCATGTGTGTCAAACTATTGCACCTGGGCTGCAATGGTTCCAGAAGGTGGCCTCCAACCACCTTCTGAAGGGTAGCTACAGATGGGCATTGAATGCTGGCCGGTAATGACACCCATGTACCACGAGTGAATAAAACACTTATGGGGGTTACTTACATGTTCAATGCCTTTCTGGTGACACTGCCCAGGGGGTTCTGCATTCTCATTGTTCCACAACTTTACCAGCTTTTCCACTGCCTTGTACTCTCTTTTACTTGTTACAGTTGACCTGTGTTTGATCAACGTCCAGCTCTGAGCAATTAGGGCGCACATTGACCATGGCAGTTCCGAGGCTGCAGGATTTTGGATCGTGTTCATTTAATTGCTGATAATGGTGTAATTGTCTCAACAAGTGAAGCTCCACTTACAATATGACTAATCACAACTGTTCATCGCATCAGCTTAAACATATCAGCATTTAGTAAAGAGACAGTAACTGTTCTGTAAATGTTACCTGAACAAGTTCCCAACAGTTAAAGCTCATTCCACATGTGAGATAATTGGAATTGTCGGAGGAATTTCTCCCTCAAGAGTTTATGATCAGACTTAATGACTTCTGTAAACACCCTTTTAATTTAAAAATGAAATGTCAATTTGCTGATGCATTTTGTTTTCATTTATGCTCAAAAGTAATCCTGGTTTCTCTCAAGAATGGAAATTAAGTTCCTGCCTCAGGTACATTGTACAACAGTGTGAGAGACAGAATCCTGCTGTCCTGTCCTCGGGTGGTCCAGGCCACAAGAGACCTGTTCCTTCCACAAGCTGCCCTCACCAACAATTCAAACTAATGATTGGAAAAAATGGTCACTCAGTACTTTGCTTTTTGAATATTCCAAACTTAAACTGTCTCTTGCCCATGACAAGGGTATTGTGCAAAGTGGGAGAGACTGCAGGTATATGGGAAGGATCTGATGTGAAGGGACTTTAATTAGCTGATCGGGAAATGTCTTAAGTGTCTTTTAAGTTCTAGTGCTCATAAATTCTGCCAGACGATTTTGAGGGTATTCTCGGGGAGCCACCAGGCATGTCCTTTTCCTGCAGACCCTCAAGGATATTATTTGTCGACCACTGCCTGAGATACATATAGCCAAAGATGTTTTTTTGCAACTAGACCCACCCCTTTGCCTGTCCCCAGTGTTAATGAACCTCAGCATATTGTGACACTTGTTCTTGCACACTGAGAGTCTATGCACAGTTTGCGAGATAGAGACAGACTGTGCCAGCCTGTCATAGTATGATATTGCCCTCCTCCTTTTGATAAGGCCCTGAAGTACTGTCCTCATTCATACATTTCAGACTAATTCTAATGGTTCATGTTTAAGGCAGTTATCACTTGCAAACACGAGATTGCCTTTAGAAGTCCCATCTTAAACTTTTGAAAAGTTTACAGGTGATATGAAATGCTAAAGGATTGGGTCATTCATGCTCCCCAAGAGTTTGGTTGTCTGTTTAATCACACTTGGGACATTGCAACTTTGTGAAGATTGGAGTTGGGCAGTTTACCTGAGAGTCTTTGTTTTTTAAAAGAATGCAATTGCCGGTAGAGAGAATTTCAGCTGTTTATGAAATCCAGTTGGGAAAAGAAAAATTCAAAAAAACATTCTCCAGCCAAGTTGTAAATTGATAGTAACACAGTTTAGGCTATGATATTCATGGGCGGGTTTATTGCGTGAATGCAAAATTGCTAGATATCTACCGAGGTGAAAATTTGAATTTGGAAAATTGGCTTCCTATAATTCTTGCATGTTGGGAAATATTTATAGGGAAATAATTCTGGAATGTGGTAGCAATCAGTGAAAAACGTTTTCCTTTTATATCTTCATAACATTCAGAGCAGATGAAATTTATCAAATGGAAAATGTCACTTTGACTCAGTTGGCAGAATTGCTATACCTTTGTCAAAGTTAGTGCCTTCAGGCCCACTCCACTCAGCAGGTAAGGGGTAATCAATAGCACACATTTAATTCTTCAGTCTTAGCACCGAGTGTAATATTGAAATGGTAAATTGTGAAACACAACTTCTTTCAAATGATAAATTTGAGTCAGAGTCCTGTCTACTTGTTGAGATAGATCCTCAAAAGTTGCGAAGGATTGAGATCAGGTGTAGCTTGCTGATAGGGTTGATCAAATGGAGTCGGAAGGCTTTCTGAACGAACGTAATTGCATTCTTCAGAACTCCCTCCTGTCAAGGATAGTGGAAACTGAGTTTTTGAATAATTTGAAAAGTCATTGGGTAGACATTTGAGGCAAACAAACTTGAATTAATCGGACTACTGGGTGGGAAGTGAGAAAGGGACTGAATAAATTGCTGTGCTGATAGACTTGATAAGCCTAATGACCCTTCTCTAACATTATGATATTGTAAAGGGAAATGCAAACAAATTAGTTTATATACTGCAGCGACCAAGTTTCACTATTCCGATTTGTTGTGTATAGAAATTACCACAAAGGATGTTATTTTCTGATGAAGTTTTTGGTCTTTTGATGATGCAGTTAAAATCTTGGTTTTAAACGGTAATTTTATTAGACCACACTGTTCCCTAAATCGTGACTTGCAGAATGAGTATAATGTCATCAATCTTATTCCAAATTCTAGGATTTAAGTTATAAAGACAATTTGAATAAATGAAGCATATGTTCCACTGAGTTTGAAAGGTTGAAGAGTGATCAAATCAAATTTATTTAAAATAATGAAGGAATTTGCTAGCACATAGGCAGAGAAAAAAATTTCTTTGGTGCTGGAATTAACATAACACAACACGGAATTTAGGAACAGGATTAGGCCCCGTGCCCTACCAGGATTAGGCCCCTTTAATAAAATCACGGCATCTTCGATAGTGACATTAAACCCACTTTAGTTCTGTTACCCATAATGTTCGACAGATCCTTGTAAATCAAAAATTCATCTCCCCTGCTGTCTGGGTTAGAGAATTCCCAACATTAACAACTGTGAGAGAAGAAATTGTTCCTCATCTCCTTCTTAAATGGAAGACTCATTATGCTGAAGTTGTGCCTCCTAGTTTTAGAGTTCCCTGTGATGGCAACCATCCTGTCAGCATCCACGTGATTAAACCACCTCAGAATCTTCTATGATTCAACAAAGAACTGTGGATGCTGGACGTTTGAACCTGAAACAGAAATTGCTGGAGAAACTTGGCAGTTCTGGCAACATCTGTAGAAAGAAAGCAGACTTACTGTTTTGAGTCTGGTGGCTCTTGATCAGAATTTTCTGTTACAAGACGAATGGCTCACATTCTTCTCAACTCCAGTTGGTATAGGCCCAAACCTTTCCAGCATTCCATTGTTGTGAACCTTTATCTGATCTACTTCCAATGCAAGCATATACCTCAAGGATATCCTGAAGACATTGGATCCCTTGTATTGTGGCAATCTGTAGTCTCTCTGCATTTAGATAACTTGCCTTTCTATTGTTGAGCTCAAAATAAACAACTTCATATTTTCCCACAATATACCCCCTTTTGCAAATTCTTCTCACCTCGGTGAAAGGGTATAATCTTAAAACTGGAGCAAAGTCAAACAGTTAGAAATTTTGTCATAAGAGGAATAGAAATATGGAGATAGCTGTGGTGGTTATAAATATTCAATGTTGAGTTCAGTTAATTGTGGTTCCCCAGAGGTATGAAGACATGTGGAAAAAGATGGTTACATGGAGTTGAAAAACAAATTAACTACGATTTAATTGAGCAAATATCACTAAATAATAGCAAGCCTGGCTGCAACTCCAATGGAAAAGCTATTGCAAAAGCCAACCAACATCTTTTAAAAGTTTTTAAGAAAACCTATATGTCAGAAGGCAAACAGATCAGTGAATTGGCACTCCCTGTGATGACATTCCCCATATGAAATAAATACGATGATTAAACTTGCTCAAAACTATTTTTATATTCTGCACAATACAGATTTTCTCACCTATGAGAAATCCTGTGTAGTTTTCAGTTTAAAAAATCCAAAAATTATTATTTAATATTTATTTATGTATCGATATTGCATGATTTTTATGTATCATGCTGTATTTGTAGGAAAAGCTGTACTTAATGGTGTGGGCGAGTAATCATCTTGCCCCAGTTTCACAAAAGTAATCGAGGGCAATCTTAACTTCCTCCCACCATCCCCGAACAAATCTTTCACAAAATTATTTGCAGTTATTTTTGTCACTCCAGTTGCTTCCTTGCTCACCTTACTGTACGTTCCTGCAATTAAAGTCTAGAAAACATTACATTGTGCCCACGATTTCCTGAGTTGTGAAAATAGTCTTCCTGTCAGCAGCATGCCTTTCTAAGACCTTTATAAAGTCTGGTGCTGTATGTACAAATTGTGATTCATTCTGGATTGGAATGGTTACAACTTTTCAAACTACTTTTTCTCTGAATGTATTACTAGGGCCTGGAATTTATAAAACACTCCAGGGTACCTGTATTTTATAATACGGGTTATGAGTGACATGATATTCCACCAAAAGTGCACTGGCATTGAATACTGTTCTACCAGTCTGCTTGATTGCTATCTTGTATTTAAATTCCTAACCTGCCCTTTCTTGTATAGTGACGTTCAGTGAACAGCGCACAAATGATTGTTTTTATCAAGCAAGCCTGTGAGGCCTGAGCACTTTTTATGAGAAATCATTTTATTATGTTGACAGATACATGGTGAGCACGCTGTTCCTTCAAATCTAGACCGTGCAAGCTGTGGGTAAAAAGACTTGTTTCATCGTCAGCAAAAGGTTCTTTCACAATACAAGATTTGTGTTCTTTTAGATTAGTTCCTGGTGAGCCAAGCTAAAAGCAGATGTAGCTTTTTGTAGGAAAAATAAAATTAGGAATAGCAACCAAAGGTAATATGATGCTAGAACTGAAACTTTTCACACACACAGTAAAAGGCTATTCTGAGGAAACAGAGGAAGCTTTATTCTGTTTTGTCGTGTACTTAAGGGTATGATGAGCAACTAAAAGTGAAAAACCTGTTCAATTTCCCTCCTGTTGGATATCTGACATTCAGAAGCAGAAACCTGTTTTTGCAAGGGAAAATAAATATGCAGGTTTGTTTGAAGAAGATAATTTCGTCATTTGTTTCACACGGCTCTGTGAACTTTTCAGTTTTATGGCATATAAATGCTTGGGTGATATAATTGCCTCATAACTCACTTTCACCATATGCTATTGTATTTGCATATTCTGTAGCAAATATGCTTAATCCTACCAACTAACCGAATTACATTGTAATTGATGCTTATTTAAATTGGAGCTTTATTTTTCATATTGTAATATGTAGTATTTTTATCCTTCAATGTTTTGAGAAATGGTGGCTGAGTTCTGGTATGACTTATATACGGACTGGTCTTTTTTTTACCCTGACTCCAGTAAATGCATCTCTACGATATCAATTTCGTATTTCCACTTCTTGATGGTGCGATTGATTGAAATTCAAGACACTAATAGAGTTAGAGCAGACTGTAGCTTTTTCCACATGGACCTTGATTCTCATAGAAACATGGGAATTAAAATGCCTGGCGCACTTGTGGTATTTACCACGAAAGCAAGACATGTAATTCAGTTTATGTTTGAGCTAGAAGCTTACAGAAGAGGTGAATGTCAATCAGAATGAGAACATAATAACAGATTCTGATAATGTTTCCTTCACTGTGATGTGTTCTTTTGCTGCCTCACTATAAGAAGTCTTCTATCTTGCTAATCTTTGGTCTCTGTGCACCATTCATGCATTCTTTCCCTAAATGAGAGTGAAAACATATCGACAGAGAGATAATGGTACAAAGTTATTCAGGAGTTGTATTTGGATTGAAGAGAAAATACTTCAGGCCATATCTGTCATTTCAATAGATGTTTGTTCCTTGACAGTGCAGTAGGAAAGTGGGAGAAAATAAAGTAAGCTCTATCTTTGGTGACTCAAAGAACTGCTGCAACTTAAGAAGCAAATTCAGCCAAAAAGCAGAAGATTTATTTTTTCCAGACAAAATCTCAAATATTGGCCAACATAGATATTTTAAGAATGTTTAAGTTCTTGAAATTATTTTTCAGGATTCAGGAAGGGCTAGGATATCCATCCTTCCTCAATTTTTCTTACCCCACATTTATCAAACCCAAAATTGCCTGTTTCTCTGCCCCTTTAAAAGTTCTTTTTATCACAGAAAGTGATTCAGTTTGTTATTTTCCCTGTGAAATACAGTTGGAGTAGGGTAGAGTGAATCCTGTTCATTGCCTGGCTTTGTTACATCTGACATGTTCAACACTGATTCGCAGTAGTTCAAATGGAAAATATTTCATATTCCTGGCAGACGCTTGTCACCTCAAGGGCAGAGAATGCACCAAGGAATACCTGCAAACGTAGCTTTCAAAATGATAGTCACTGAATAGTCATCATTGCCTTCAGGTTGCATCGCTTCGATAGACTTTTGTCAATAGCAAAGAGGAAGTCTTCACATTATCAGTAGTACTCTGCAACAGAAAGCTGCTGAGTTCTGAGCAAACAACTATATGAAGGACCCAAATACTTACTGGTCCCATGAGATGCTGTCAGTATCCACTTTCCGAGCCATGCTAATTGTTTTTCTGAACAGCTCTGAATGTTCAATGGAAGAGGCAATAGCTCAGGGGTTGACTGTATGGTATGTACAAAGCAGTAGGTTCTTTACATTTACTGTTCTAAATGGAAAACCTGAGATTAATAGTTTTTTTTCCGCTAGCCAAGGTTGTTAAGGATTATGCAGTCAATGTGTTCGTAGAATTAGGATCTCATTTAATGAATAAGAAAGTCTGAATGGCTGTTCCTGTTTCTCTGTATTTAGGATACTTGTTAAGTGTAAATCAGCTGATTGGTTTTACTTTATTTATTCTTTCATGAAATGTGAATACCATTGGCAAGGCCAGCAATGGTTACACATCCCTAATTACTTTTGCACTATGTGGCTTGCTTAACCATTTCAAAAGGCAGTTAAGAATCAAGCAGACTGCTGTTTGTGTGAAGTTACATGTAGGAGAGACCAGTTAAAGATGGCAAATTTAGTTCCTGAAGGATATTCACAAACCAGATGGGTTTTTCAATGATAGATAATGATTACATGGTCACCATTAGTCCAGCATTTTTATCTGCAGATTTTTATTGAATTCAGTTATCCCCATCTCATGTGGTGGGATTCAATCTCATATCATCAGAATATTAGCCCAGACTTCTAGATTACTGAATTACAAAAACAGTGACTAGTGATGGACATTTGTAGCACTTAGGCATCAAGCCTTGTGTTGTCCCTTCCCTGATGTTCTCTCTTATTAAATCTCGAAGAGGTGTCATTCAAAGACAGTGGGGAGCAAGAGATGTTTTTGACACTTCCTCTTTCCAGTGCAGAGCAGAGACAAACCCTGGACACTAACTTGCTCACCTATTCTGTACTAAAACTGAGGCAGACTTACTTGCACAACATTGTGATTGAAATGTGCAATTTCATGTTCCACGTGATTCATTGTCGTACGATCAGCCATTACCCAGTTGAATGGTTTTAGGACCTTAAAGCCTGAATGGCCAACTCCTGCCCAAACATTCTCATATCATGTTATTTATTTCCTATGAATACGTTAAAGCATCAAGCATTGAAGACTTCATAGTACAACCTAGTGAATTGAATGGACTCTTGTCGAAACTGCTGCTGCTTCTACAGAATATATTTGTGCTGGGTTTAGCCAGGATAATTGTATGGAAATGATGAAATTTCCATGGGCTGAACTTTTTGATCTATTGACAATGATTTTTGAAAAGACATCCATTAAGATGTCAGTACTTTAGTATTAAAAAAACTGAGAGTCTCTTGACTTTTTAATTATCCTTTCATTAATGCAAATTTATGTTGAAGATATGTTTTGAAAGATACTTCCTTGCCAGGCAAGGCAGTTGAAGAGCCTCATTTCTGTTTTTCTCTTTACACTGTGATATTGTCAAGATTTATATGCATTATCAAATTATCATCTGTCTGTGTCAATAGAAAATTTGTGTACTATACCAAATTTGAAACGCATTTTGTGGAAAATTTGTCAAAAGCGCTTTCTATACTTAAAAATTTAGATATGGCACACTGTTACAGGTATCTTCTGTGCTATATCTGTGTAGATTTAAGTATCACATCCCAATTTTATGGTGAAGTATGTCATCTTGTAATTATGAAATCTGGCCACAAAATCCTGTGATTCACCTCAAATGATTTTTCTGAAAATGGATTTGAAATTTTTCATGTCTTTAGTCAAGGTTTAACCAGAATTTAACAGCTAATTTCAGATCATTCATTTGCTGAAATTTATCAGGAACATTGTGTTTTGTGTCTTTTAGTATCTTCATTCTTACTTTTACTTCAAGATTTCAAAGGCTACCAAAAACCTAGTACCAAAAATAATGGTCGGACTTAGGTTGTATTACGGAGGAAAATTGGAGCATTGGTGACCTAAGAGCTTTCAGTATCAAGTGATTGATTGGTTGATTGATTTTGTTATCACATATACCTAAGTACAGTGAAAAGCTTTGTTTGCATGCAGAATGGGCAGATCGCAGTAAGGAAGATCATACAAATCATAGGGTGAAATAAAAATTAGGACAGTGTAAGGCATATTGGTTATATAAGGCATATGCACTAGGCAAGATCATCATTATTTGAAATTCCAGAGTCCATTCATCAGTCTAATAACAGCAGGGTAGAACCTGCAGGTGTGTGTGTTCAGACTTATGCCTGACAGAAGAAGTTGGAAGAGAGCATTACTGGACTAAGATATGTCTTTAATGATGGCAGCCTTTCTGTGGCAACAAGACATGGAGTGCATGAATGGGAGGTTGTCTTCTGTGATGGTCTGGGCTGTGCACACCAGCTTCTGTAATTTCTGACAGTCCTGGACAGAACAGTTGCCATAGCAGGCCATTAAGGACCCAGACAGTGTGCTTTTTATGGTGCATCTATAAGAGTTGGCTGGGGTCCTTAAATTTCCCGAGCTGTCTGAGGAACATGAGACTTTGTTGTGCCTTCTTGACCATCACATCTACATGGGAAGTTTTGGAGGGTTGTCAGTTATAGTCACTCCTAGGAACTTAATGGTCTCAACCCTGTCAACCTCTGCTTTGTTGATGTGGGTGGTGGGGGGCGCGGGGTGTGGGGGGGGGGGGCGTGTTCTCTTCCTTTCTTTCTGAAGTCATTGTTCAGTTTTTTTAGTTTTTCCAACATATGCTGACATGAATAGGAAACATTTGGAGGGATATGGGCCAAATGCAGGCAGGTGGGATGACTGTAGTTCTGTAGTTTGGGAACATGGTCGGTATTGGCTAGTTGGCCCGAAGGGTCTGTTTCCATACTCTGTATGCATGCGTAGAAAGACAAAAAACAGTGAGCATTTTAAGTCTGTTATGACTCTTCTTTAGAGTCTCTTAAATTCATTTTATTTTCTCAATGGTGCTTTTTCTCAGGCTGGTTAAAACAAAAAGCATATGATGCCCTACTGCCTGCTTGTGTGTGTCAGTGTGTAAAATTTAAGGATTTATTAAAAGACAAAGAGAATCTGTGAAGTAGAAGTAAGGCTGAAATTAAGTCGCCCTTATTTTAAGAAAAGACTTTTGTAAACAATTAACCCATTCAGCATGAAAAATTGGTCTATACATGTGTAAATATTACAGTGAAAGAAAGTGGATCTTTGCAGTTTTATCATTGCATAAAACTACATGAGTGGAGCTGAGTACCGGGTCACATGAATGCTTCTAACCAAGTCTTATGTGACACAAGTTTAAATCTCATCATTTTTCTCCAAGGTCAGCCCTTCAGGATTTCAAAATGTAAGTAATTAAAGTACTTAGAACAAAGACACAAGGACTGTACTACCCCACTTTGAAATATTCTTCATCATAACTGAGAGAAAAAAAATTTGTGCTTGTATGTATTGGCTAGAATGATGGGACTCTTCTATTGTTTAAATACAATGCGTTTTTTTTCTTTTGAAGTCTAGTGATCTTGAGATTTGAAAATGTATCAGGTTACAATGCTTGTCTTCAAGATGGTAGCTTTGGGTTCACTGGAAAAGAACTGCAGCACATCCAAGAATAGATATTGCATAGGCAATCTAACTGTGGCTGCACACAATTTGATAAAGTACAGGGATTGAGAGAAGTGATAGACAGTAGACAATAGGTGCTGGAGTGGGCCATTCGGCCCTTTGAGCCAGCACCACCGTTCATTATGATCATGGTTGATCATCCACAATCAGTGTCCTGTCCCTGCCTTATCCCCATCACCCTTGATTCCACTATCTTTAAGAGCTCTATCCATCCCTTTCTTGAAAGTATCCAGAGAGTCGGCCTTCACTGCCTTCTGGGGCAGAGCATTCCATATATCCACCACTCTCTGGGTGAAGAAGTTTTTCCTCAACTCTGTTCTAAATGGCCTACCCCTTATTTTTAAACTGTGACATCTGGTTTTGCACTCACCCATCAGCAGAAACATGCTTCCTGCCTTCAGAGTGTCCAATCCCTTAATAATCTTATACGTCTCAATCAGATCCCCTCTCATCCTTCTAAACTCAAGTGTATACAAGCCCAGTCGCTCCAATCTTTCAACATACTATAGTCCCGCCATTCCGGGAATTGACCTCGTGAACCTACACTGCACTCCCTAAATAGCAAGAATGTCCTTCCTAAAATTTGGAGACCAAAACTGCACACAATACTCCAGGTGTGGTCTCACCAGGGCCCTGTACAGCTGCAGAAGGACCTTTTTGCTCCTATATGCAATTTGTCTTGTTATGAAGGCCAGTATGCCATTAGCTTTCTTCACTGCCTGCTGTACCTGCATGCTTGCTTTCATTGACTGATGTACAAGAACACCTAGATCTCATTTTACTTCCCCTTTACCTAACTTGACTCCATTTAGATAGTAATCTGCCTTCCTGTTCTTGCCACTAAAGGGGATAACCACACATTTATCCACATTAAACTGCATCTGCCATGCATCCATCCACTCACCTAGCTTGTCCAAGTCACCCTGTATTCTCATAACATCCTCCTCACGTTTCACACTGCCACCCAGCTTTGTGTCATCAGCAAATTTGCTAATATTACTTTTAATGCCTTCGTCTATATCATTAGTTGCTAATATTACTTTTAATGCCTTCGTCTATATAATTAATTGCTAATATTACTTTTAATGCCTTCGTCTATATCATTAATATGATGTTGATATCAGATGTCAACATGTGGAATTTCTTTTAAGTTGACATCCCAAACACTGAGGACCAAAGATCGGTCCTCAGGGGCTTCGCCAACAATGGTACAGGAAGTGAAAACTGACTGAGCTCCAGTGATGTCCTTCAATAATTGTATCAAAAGAACAAAATGAGGTGGGGACAGAAATGCAGGCATGCCTTTTGTACAGTGTAGTTTTCCAAGTATGAAGATTATAGACAGTATAAGGAGGGATTAGCCATCATGCTCACAAAGAAGGACAGGAGTATATTAACAGAGAATTTGGGAGATGGCAAGAAAAAAAATAAAACAAGTGAAACTCATTCGATTTCAATTGTTTAAGTGCTGAAACTCTAAGCTGCATCATTCTGAGCAGTGTAATGTTTTCTTCCATTACAATATGTTCAGCCGTATTGAAGTACAAAGCTTTTTAATTGTTTGTTTTTCTATGCACAGTACCAGGTTGTGTAATCTATTGCGGTCACACTCCTTAATACAGGACTTCAACTCTATTTGGAAAACATTTACTTGTCCCAGCACACTTACAGCAGATTTGCTGTCTTTACATAGATGCTCAAATTTTCATTCCTGCAGCATGTTAAAGGACTTTTCAGTGATCCTTATCAAAGACTAGGGATGGCTTGCCTGTTTATGATCAGCCCATCACCCATGTACTTCGTACGTGGAATATTCTCTGTGCCGTATATAAAGTGATAGTATTAAAATCTAAGTTGGATTTGTGGTCCTACACAAACCACAGTGCACTGACAGTTTGTTTTGTACATGATACCAATCATTAATTGGGCATGGGTGTCTTTCTCTTACTGTCCTTTCAGAGGATCAGCTTCCTGTGGGTTATCCCACCATAGACATGGGCCCTCAGTTGAAGGTGGTAGAACGAACACGCACAGCCACCATGTTGTGCGCAGCTAGCGGTAACCCCGATCCCGAAATTACTTGGTTCAAAGACTTCTTACCTGTTGATACAAGCACTAATGGACGCATCAAACAGCTACGGTCAGGTAGGGTCTTGTTACTGTTATCACGTGGTAGATTTGTTTTCTAGGTAATATTTTTTGATTCCTATCCTCTATGTGTACTTTGGTGTGTTGTTCATGTCTGTGATGTTGTCATAGCCTGTTCCAGTGTCTCTGTGTGCAGCTTCTGTTAATTCCATATTGCTCACTGCTGTGACTGTATTTTTGATGATTTTTTTAACTGCTTTTAGCAGTACTTAACAGATCCATTTTCTCTTTTAATTTATTTTTTCCTTTTTTTACTGATTAAGTTCAAAACATTGGGCTTCATTCAGAAGTGCAAGGAGAACCAAATGGTTTTAAAATATTTAAAACCAATCTTTAAACTTAAAAAGCCTAAAACCGAGGGGGATAAAAACTGTATTTTGTTCTGTCTTCTCTACATTTTTAACCTAACCAAGAATAGACAGTTGTTTTGTTCCCTCTCTCTTTGACAAAGTGTACTGTACTTTTTTTCCTTACATTACAATACAATAAGATCTTTGGAGACTGACTAAAGTTGATTTTGTTTTTGCTCCTAAAGCATTTTTCTATTTAGCCACAGTAGTGTGAATGCAGTAAAGCCTTCCAGACTAAATATCAGGATCTACAGAAGCCTGCTTTTCATGTAGACTCTAGCTTTTTCTGCTATCTTTGACCATGGCCTCCCTTAAAATGCCTTTAATATTCTTTATTCACCTTCCCTAATTTCTTCTTTTGCTATAGCTGGTAGTTGAGCTTTATCTGATCCTAAATTTATTTAGTGACGTGCTAAACATTTCTAGTGCCCACTGGTAGTCTGTAAGAACCTGTTTGCATTCAGAATAGTAACTATATTTTTCTATACTGAGATGTTTGATCACCTGTGTTAGCAGGATTCTCAGCTTTGACCTGTCCTGTGATGTTTAAGTCGTCTTGTTAACTGCCTCTTTGCTTGTTGTCAGCAGAATTGTGTAAATTAACCTGTTAATGTGAATTTAAGATTAATTTTCACCTGTCAAATAGATGATATAGTTTTAAAGCTTTAATTCTGAAAATTTGTGCCAAATTATAAGGAATATAATAATATTTTTATGCTGTCTTTCTTCTTTCCGTGTTAAATCTCCAGAATCCTTTGGTAAGTGCTTAGTTCTGAAGCGCACTTCACCCCCACTAATTCCATGTTCAGATTAAAATGCATGGCATGCATTTTACTAACAGTTAGTGTAGTCACTGGATCTCTCCGTAGTGGCACACACTTCCACAAAAAAAGTGCTATCAACAGTAAGATACACCTGTCTAAAGACTTGATACACAAACTTCACTTTAGATATAGTTGAGTAGATGCCGTAAACCAACCTAAATTGTAGTAGTTATATCCACCAAGCCTACAGTGTTTCCGATATTTGCTTAAACAGTTTTAAATACGGTAAAGGTTTTAGGCTATCAAACACTTGAGACCAATCTCCTAAGACTTCACAGTCAATTTCTGCTCTGGCAGAGGCAATGTCGCCAACAGTGGACATTGCCCTTATGGTACAACTTGCTTTACTAACCTAATACTATCTAATATAATCCTGTTTACCAATACAGTAATTCAGCTTCTTTCTAGACCTTTATTCTGTAAATCTAATTTGATTTTATCTTCCAAAGCCCTAGCCTCCTTCTTCTCGTACTAATGCTTCTTCTTTCTAATCTTATTTGCATTCATATTATCCACCCAGGTGGTACACCAATACGAGGTAAGAGTGCTGAACTAACGTTCACAGAATTGATCCTCCTCATTTCTTCTGTCCTTTCATATCTCTCATGTTTGTCATGTAAAAATGTCCATTCTTTCCTGTTTTGCTTTGTCCAGTTTGTTTTCTGTTCATTGATGTTCCTGTTGTGTCTGCTACTCTTTTAATTTTGGATGTATAAAGGATTTTGTTTCTGATATGCTTTGATACTGCATATCATTGTCCTTTGTCCATATCCAGTCACAGCGTATCATTTGTCCCTCTTTTTATATGACTAGAAACTCAGGTTAAATTCCCTCCACCCCCAACCCCCACCTTCCCTTTCTCAACGTGACCTGCATAGCTGTTCTTGATCTTGACCACAAGGTCGGTGGAGCACCTGCAAAAAGATGCAGAAAAACTTGAATAATTATTTTTTTCGTCAGCTTTTTACCCTTCCCCCAAGGACCAAGTTTTGTCATTTTTCTTCACTTTTTCTTTTTCCCTTCTTCAAACCAGCACTTTTCAAACTTTCCTTATCCAGTTACACTTTTTTTTCTCTTCCAAAACTTTTTCACGGATTTGCGCATTTCGAGTTTTTCAAGCGACTCTCCTTCTTCAAGACTCGCAGGCCGGAAGCACCCAGTGAACGTTTTGAGGCGTTGGTGAAGATGGTACCTCTACTTTTTTTTCCTCCTTTTTAACACATTGTGCAAACACAGATAATAATTTTGGATATTTTTTTCTTGCATTTTGTGGGCAGACACTAAAATACTAATCCCACTTGTGGATTTTTTCGTGTCTTGGGGGCCCTTATGTGTCCCGCGGCAGAGGTTGGTTGTTCTTTCCAATTGGCTTGGTCCACCATTTTACAATGAGTCAAAGTGTGAATTTTTTCTTTACTGATCCAATTTACTCTTATGTATTTTTATTTTTCAGCAAAAAGGTCTGAAAGATTGTAAGTTGCACAATAATTGTTTATGTCCTACAAGGTTGCATGTATAGCAAAAGTTACTTTTTAAGAGGTCTTTTGAGAAGTATTTTGAGAGATTATGACTAACTAACCAAAATTCTTTTTTTTTTCATTTTGCGCAGCTTTTTGTGTTTTTGCTGCACCTTTTTGACTGAAGAAAATGTTTCTTGAGAATGTGTCTGCCTTTTTCGACATCTCCGACTCTTTGTGGTTACTTTTTAATGTTAACTCTTTCATTTTACCCAAAGGCCATGCTCCTTTGAAGCAACCTCGCCCATCCTTTGACCAGTGAATTTCCCAGGGCAGGATTTCGTTGTGAAATAAATAAAATAAATAATAGATCTCTCTCGCTGGCTTCAATGGTGTGAAATCCGTCTTTCACTAACTTACCCATCACATCCACTCTGTCTGTTCACCCTAGCAAAGCAATGACTCGACGCTGAATGGAGCTTCGCAGACCAGTCCTTTCATGATGTTGAAAGGATTTGGGAAAAAATAATGAATTTATGAACTAAAATGATGAGACATTCTCTAACTGTTTGCTGCGCACTTTCTTTTTTCTCTCCCATACAGGTGCCCTCCAAATAGAGAACAGTGAGGAATCTGACCAAGGAAAATATGAGTGTGTGGCAACCAACAGTGCTGGTACACGTTATTCTGCTCCTGCCAATCTATATGTGAGAGGTAGGAGAAACAAAACCGTGGCATCCACTATTCAGAAAGACTCAGGGCATTAGGAGCATACCTAAATGTAAACAGTTACTGGTCTAGGGAACAGAAGGATCTACTCTAGCTGGCTTATT